>NW_006239244.1:123784-184045 GCF_000226075.1 Solanum tuberosum | reverse complement strand
TGGTTGGGGGGAGGTTTGCGGGTAGGGACAAAATAAATTGATTTTTTCAACAAAAAAATAATTGTAATTTGAAGTTGGAAGGAAAGTCATTTTCCTTAAATTTGAGGAAAATGAGTTGATTTGGAAAACATTTTCCAAAACATTTAACCCAACCAAACATGAAAAAATTGGAAAACATTTTCCGTTTCCTTCATACCAAACACACCTAAAGTCTTGGGTTGGAGAATTTTTTCCAATGAAACAAAAAGACAAAAAGAAAAAGTTGGACGTTAAACTTCCTCGAACATGACTGATATAGATAGGGATGGCAATGGGGTGGGGTGGTTGAGGAGAGGGGCGGGTAATGGTATTTGCTGGGCATGACTGATATTAAAATTCGATAGAGATGAAATCATGTCATTTAGGTGATTGATTCCACTTACATTAGTGTATGTATGTACGAATACTAACAACAGAGGAAGGAAGTCTGACTATTTCGTAGGGATGCTCTCTTCTGCGTCGACTGCTATGTGCTAAAGGCAGAAATAAGTTTTTGAAGGCGAGCGGAGTGAGACAATGAAATTGTTTAGGTTACACAAAATCGGAGCCGAAAAAAGAAAAAATGAAATCTGAAAAAATATTCTGTAAGGATAATATAATTGAGTGAAATTCATTTTGTATTTTAATATTTACCCCCATTGTTACCATTTTTGCATAGGACTAGATTATTAGTCTCCTCTCAATGGCATGTACAAAGTTCGAGATGTCAAATTCATATTTGTAAATTTTTACACCAATTATCATTGGAGACTTTTAATTATGAAAAAAAACTAAATTATTACCATGTATAGATTTGTATAAATAGTGAATATGAATGTATATATCTTTTATACATAGTTATATATCATATATATATATATATATACGTCATACATTATATATACATGTGACCATTTTTGTTAAAAGTTTTAGGCTTAAGTTATCTGTGGCCCCTTAAAGTTATCCATATAATTCACTTAGACACTTTAACTAGGACTGGTACCTATTGAACATTTTTATCTATCCAAAACGTGTTCATATTAGACCTTTTTCGATAATCAGTAAAAAAAAGTAAAGTGTGTGTGATACACTTGTTATGATGTGGCAAAAATGACTAATTAAAAGATGACAAGTGTCACTTGACCCCAACAACTATGGATTTTTTTTATAATGCTTTAAAAAGAATGAAAATTATTTCAAATATATTTTGTATATATTTTTTAATTAAAAAACAAATGAAATGACAACACATTTTACTCAACCACACCCTACCCAACCCCCTTTCTTCTTCATCTTCTTCTCACCAATTTTTTTCTCAACCACATAAACCAACTTACTGCAAATTACTTGCAGATTCCCTTTTTTAAGAAATTTTCTTTTATTCCTAATACGTGAGAGAGAAAGATATTCAAAGAGATTGATACAATAGTGATGAAGAAGTTTGTCAATGGTTACTCATCTGGAAATCGATTGCAAAGAAAAATTGAGAGGACCCAAATTAATTTTATCGAAAATTATTTTTCATTCCTAATACGTGATAGAGAAAGATATTCGAAGAGTCGGTACAAGAGTGATGAAGAAAAGAAGTTTGCCAATGGTTAATCATCTTGAAATCAATTGCAAGGAAAAATCAAGAGGACCTAAATTAATTTTATCGAATTATTTGATATTGTTTTTGATAAGTTTAGTGGGTTTACAATTTAATTTGAATGGTGATATTTATTCGAAGGTGACCGGAAATGGAGATGGAACGTCGATTTACTTTTTTCACCCCAATGTTTAAAAATCTGCTTTTGTTATTTTTCTTGCAAATTCAGTTCCTTGATTCAATTATTTTTTTATGAATATTGAAAAGAAATAGAAAAGAAAAAAAAACAAAAATAAAAAATGGAGATTCTTTAGTTGTCCTTGAAAATTTAAATTTGGGGTTGAAGATGACTTGAAGGGGGGGTAGGGGTGTTTTTTCTTTTTTTGGATTAAGAATTATTATTTTTAAAAATATTAAAAAAATATTTTAATTTATTTAAATGCCAAGTGTCAATTGAAGAAGAAAAGTTTAAGTTTTTTTGGAAAAAATAAAAATAAAGCAGAATTCCAAAAAATTTCACGCGCCCAAAGCAAGTGAAGAACACTTCTTTTGTCATATTAGCATTTTGCGTTTAATAGGTACATTTTTTGAACAATCAATCAATGTGCTCATGAACATATCTAATATGGATATGAATCAGAAAATCGCCTCAATCAAGGAATCCCTCAATATCCTTGATTGAGAGAAACTCACTTGGGTTTTCCTTACAAGAGCAATTCCCAAATTCAAACCTTTGGACGGAAGTTCTCCAATCTTCATACCTGAAGGCTAGAACATCCATTCAAAGGTTCGAAGTTTAGCGAAGGATATACAAATTTTCTTCTTAGTTGAGTTAGTGTGCAAAATAAATATGCACTAAGAATAACTAATATTTAATCTTTGTATATCACATAGTTTTCCATCAAAAATTGTACACTGAACTATCCATCGTCTAAGATGGCTCCGCCCATGCTCCTTCGAACATGGAATATTCATGACTAATAAAAAACAATGGACCCTTCGGACTTTTATAATCATTTAGTATCCAAAATTTATTCATCAGCAAAGTTAAAATTTAAAATTTCTAAGCGATTGAAGTTCCACTCATTCTACCACACCTCTAGGTGATAAGAACTCTCTTTATTGTTAATAGAAAATATATCAATTCAAACAATGGATTGAGACAAGTGGACCCAAACAAGTTTTCTTAGAACATGCCTTGTGTAGTTTATTATCTTTTACAATGTAATATAAAATCTTGGGTTGGAGAGTTTTTTCCAAATGAAACAAATAGACAAAAAGAAAAAGTTGGACGTTAAAATTCCTCGAACATGACTGATATAGATAGGGATGGCAATGGGGTGGGGTGGTTGAGGAGAGGGGCGGGTAATAGTATTTGCTGGGCAGGACAGGTTAGAGTTTTTGCGGGGCGAGTATAAAATATTTTTGAAAAGAAATATGCGGGGCTAGGCGGATACGCGGGTTGGGAATTTTTCTTTTGAAACTTAACTAAAGAATATAAATGTGTTGTTTCTTGGAAACAGGGGAGGCAACTGGCATGTCTAACAAAGTCTTGTTTAATGTAAGTTTTGATATTTTAGAGGAATCAATTGTTTTAACTTATGCCATGATTATCATTAAGTCTTTCTTAATTATTAATTTCACTATTTATATACATGGTCCATTTGCTGATGTTTGATTCTAAAATTATGGCTTTATGTACAGACTAGAGGCTAGAGCAGTGAATTGATAATAATAAAAAAATTGTACGTATACATTAGAGAGAACAAACTAAAATAAAATTCAGTCCTCTCTAGTTCAACAAATTTAATTACTTGAATGACTCTTGAAAGGACCCAAAGAAAGCAGATATCAGAATTGAGGTCTAATGCAAAACAGATCGGTCAGCTATTAAGGATGAGATTATTAGTTTTTATAAAGGGCCTTATGGGAACTGCTGCTACCAGCTGTTAATAAACTGATCATGAGGAAAGGCCCTCAACTCCAACAACTGCAAAGAATAAGCCTCATAGCTCCAGTTACTGATAAAGAGATATTTGCTAGCTTGAATGCTATTGGAGATGACGAAAGCACCAAGTATAGACGGCTATAATGTAGTCTTCTTCAAAAAGTCATGGTCCATTATCAAAGAAGAGGTATTGGATGCAATCGAAGACTTCTTTACCACAAGTAAGATGCCTCGATCTATTAACTGCACAACAATTACACTAGTACCTAAAACTTCTAACCCGGCCACAATCAAGGAGTTTCGACCAATTGCTTGTTGCTCTGTCCTTTACAAGATCATTGCTAAGATCCTAGCAAACAGATTACAAAATGTGATGCCGCATATTATTTGTGAAGCCCAAGCTGGTAGAAAGATTGGGGACAATATTCTACTTGCTCATGAATTGATTAAAGGCTATAAAAGGAAGAATATATCCCCTAGATGTATGATTAAGATTGATTTACAAAAGGCTTATGACTCACTGGAATGGGGCTATTTGAAACATGCAGTCATGATTGAGCTTGGCTTCCTTGAAAAGTTCACTAATTGGACTATGGAATGTGTGCAAACTGTTAGCTACAATATCTTCATCAATGGAGAACCTACTGAGCCTTTCAATGCTGCCAAAGGGTTGAGGCAAGGGGACCCCATGTCTCCATTCCTTTTTGCCATAGGAATGGAGTACTTGAGTAGGCTACTGAAGGGGTTGAAGGAGATAAAAGACTTCCACTACCACCCTAGATGCGCTAAGCTAAACATCAGTCACCTGTGTTTTGCTGACGATTTACTTCTCTTGGCTAGAGGAGACACATCTTCAGCATCTGCTCTCCGCAACTGCTTCCAAACTTTTTTCTCAAGCATCTGAACTTGTAGCTAACCTTGGTAAGAGCTCAGTTTACTTTGGTGGGGAAACTAGAGAAGAACAAGACAAAATCCTTCAGATATTGGGATTTAGCTATGGTGAATTACCTTTTAAATATTTAGGAGTGCCCTTAGCTACCAAAAAGATCTCCATCATCCAATGGCAACCATTACTGGACAGGATAACATCTCGAATTTCATCTTGGACTGCCAAGAACCTATCCTATGCAGGTCGGGCTCAACTCATTAAATCAGCAATATTTGGCATCCAAGCCTATTGGGCACAACTATTCTCCATACCAGCTAAAGTTTTACATCTTATAGATGCACATTGTAAGAGTTATTTATGGGCAGGGAGTGGTACAATCACGAAGAAAGCTCTCGTAGCTTGGGAGTATATTTGTAACCCCAAGTGTGTTGGGGGTTTAAACTTGATTAATATCTCCTTGTGGAACAAAGCAGCTCTAGCGAAGTCTTTGTGGGATATTACCAACAAGCAGGACAAACTTTGGATTAGGTGGATCCACACGTATTATATAAAAGGGCAGCAACTAGAGCATATCCAAATACCGAAACAGGCGTGCTGGTTGATAAGATGTATCTTTGGGTCACAAGACATGTTATAACAAATTCCAAACGGCCAGCTAGGTAAGAGCATGATCAGACAGATATATTATGCTAATCTAAATATATGCCCTAGAGTATCCTGGAAGTCAATAATGTACAAGAACGTAGCAAGGCCTAAGGCTATATTCACTACTTGGCTACTCATGTGGGGAAGACTATTAACAACTGATAGATTGATTAAATGGGGAATGCAGATTGATCCAAAATGTCCACTCTGTTGTAAGCATGAGGAAACCAAAGAACACTTATTTGTGCATTGTGACTATGCTAAGCAGATATGGATCAAGATGGATAATTGGACAACAATACAGCATTGTACAATTTCTACTTGGGACCAACATTTGGATTGGATGATTGCAAATTCTAAGGGGAACTCCCAAGGAGCTCAGGTTTTCAAAATAGTGTATTCTGAGACTATCTATGCCATTTGGATGGAGAGGAACTTTCGCATATTCGAAAAGAGAGATAGGGAATGGGAATCAATTGCAAAGGAGATAGCCTATGTCTATGTGTTAGAGCTCCTCCCAAAATCAAGTGTATTGTCCAAGATTTATTTAAGTTTTAGCATCTGTTTGGTAGCTCCTTCTAAGTTTCTTTTTAGTTAAGATGGCGGGTTGCGTTTAACCTGACCATTGATTTGTAATGCCTACTTTTGGTGATTAATAAAAGTTACTAATTACCAAAAAAAAATAAAAAATTAACACACAATTAATAAAATTTATTTATTTACAAAAGAAAAGGCAAAGATGGAAGAGGACTTAAAGCTTAGTTCAGTTAATGACGGTATACATTCTACAATTTGGCTTTGAAATGAAGATACATATATTATTTCAACGTTAGCAAAAAGAAATAAAAAAATTACATTACTTTTAATTAAAACATTATGCGGGTAAATTTATGTGGGGCGGGTTCATACGGTTTCATTTGCATCCTTACGACGAGGTACAGCAATTGAAAAACATAACCGTAGAACACTTTCTGATTCTGCTCCTTAGCGACTCAAATGTGTGTGACTTAAGTTCCACCAATATCAGCAGGGGCAAACCTACATTGTGTCAAGCAACTTCGTAAATACATATTTTTAAGTTTGTTGACACTTTTAAGCCAATCTAAACAAGCGTTTTAGTGTGCCAAATACGGAAGTAAAAATTGTCAAGCTTTACACAAAATGAGGCTTTTCAATGTTACCTACCAACCAATTAATTATATCGTAAAGGTCATCTTCCACTTGCAAATCCCAAACTGAAGACCTAGGTGACAATGGATGTTCGATTGGCTCATTACCCCCATAATGAAAACCTGGGTGGAAACGGTGACCAATTTCAATATTACAGCTTTTGCCAACAGCAACCCCAGAAAGTTCCCCAAAATCAACGTTAAATGTCATTACCGCTCTTTGCTCAGCAATTTGATTTTCATCTGTAAACCGGCTGGACGATGCACATGATGATTCAGTCAAATCATTTGTCCCATCACCACTAGCCGCAGCAGCAATAGATATCTGTTGCTGCTGCTGCTGCTGGTCATCATCGTCCTCTGACGATGATGATGATGATGGAATGTTGGGATCAGAGATCATGCTTTCATCGGATGTACAAGGCTCAGAAACGCCGTAGATGATTGCGTCTGTATTAGAATCAGAGGAATACTGATCATATTCTTCCATCATTGTGTCTATTGACATCTCTAAAATCCCTCTACTGAATTTTTTTCTTATTGCAAAAATAAATTCTGATTTGTCAACTTTAACTATATATATATTAACTGAACTAAAGCGACATTCACCAAATAGAAATACCAAAAAAAAGGCAATAGGGACACTCTAGACGTGGAAAGTAAATTATGGTAAGAAACCAGTAAAATGGAGTGGGACACAAAAAATTCACAAAGCAAAGATTTTTTATCCTTCTTGGGGTTAAGTTAAATGTCTCGAGTTACCTTCCCGTTTGCTAATTAAATAAACGTGAGGTCTCTGCCTTTTTTCATTCATGTTAATTTCGTTGTCATTTCTTTGAATCTAACATTTCACGCGTGTAAAGAATTAGCACTTATCTATCAACACGATCGTGTGAATGCGGGGCGGATTCATAATTTTAATTTTATGGGTTTAATTTATAAAACTTGTAGCGTTGAGCTTATTATATTTTTAAAGTTATTAATTAATAACTAATATGTATTGAAGTTTTAACATGCATATACATAAATTTATAGTATTTATAAAAAGTACGAGATTCAGATGAACTACACCCCGAAAGTTGCATCCGCCTCTATGTGAACGCGGAAGATTAATTCTCTACTGAAAGGCAATAGGGACACTCTAGAGGTGGAAAGTAAATTATGGTATGGAACCAAGAAAATGAAGTGGGGAAAATGCATAAGTACCCCCAACTTATGCCCGAAATCTCAGAGACACACTTATACTATACTAAGGTCTTATTACCCCCCTGAACTTATTTTATAAATAATTTTCTACGCCTTTTCGGCCTATGTGGCACTATCCTTGAAAAAATTGTCAACACGCGCTGGGCCCACAAGATAGTGCCATGTAGGCCGAAAAGGGGTAGAAAATTATTTATAAAATAAGTTCGGGAGTAATAGGACCTTAGTATAGTATAAGTGTGTCTCTGAGATTTCGGGCATAAGTTGGGGGTACTTATGCATTTTCCCCACTTCATTTTCTTGGTTCCATACCATAATTTACTTTCCACCTCTAGAGTGTCCCTATTGCCTTTCAGTAGAGAATTAATCTTCCGCGTTCACATAGAGGCGGATGCAACTTTCGGGGTGTAGTTCATCTGAATCTCGTACTTTTTATAAATACTATAAATTTATGTATATGCATGTTAAAACTTCAATACATATTAGTTATTAATTAATAACTTTAAAAATATAATAAGCTCAACGCTACAAGTTTTATAAATTAAACCCATAAAATTAAAATTATGAATCCGCCCCGCATTCACACGATCGTGTTGATAGATAAGTGCTAATTCTTTACACGCGTGAAATGGGTATTTATGCATTTTCCCTTTTTTTTTAATATTCCTGAAATTAAAGGAACCAAATAAAAATTATCAACGAGCTACCCAAAAAAGAAAGAATACTACGTGCAATATAATAATTCATAAGAGATAAATTGTCAAAAAATGCATCTAAATTATCTATTTTTTTGAATTTCATATCCAAACTATTGAGAGTGTGAATTTTATACCTAAATTATTACTTATTAGTTTAGGTATATTTTTTACACTTATCTCTAATAATAATAATAATAATAATAATAAAAAGCAGCAATCACATGAAAATAATAAGACAAAAGTGTGTTTGGTACTAAGTACGCGTTTGGTCGTGTTATACCATATGTCATGATATGAAATCGTGAGATGGAATCAACGTTTAGAAATGTGATTTCATATCTTATGATTTCATATCATGAGATGAAATTCCATATTCTCCAAAAATCATGATTTTAAAAGGCATAATACATAAACATGACCCTTAACTTGACGTTAGCTTGCAACTATGACCTTTAACTTTTGGTGTGCACAAGTAGGCACTTAAACTTGTATAAAATTGAACAAATAGACACATTCATCTGACATGGCACCCTACATGGCAATTTTATGACCTATGTGGCGTCCTATGTGTATTATGTCATGTAGGATACATGTGTGTACTTGTTCAATTTTATACAAGTTTAAGTATCTACTTGTGCAAACTCAAAGTTGGAGGGCATAGTTGTCCGTTGAAACCAAGCTAAGGATCATGTTTATGTATTATGCCATTTAGAATTCCGTATCATGATTTGAGATTTTTTAAATACAAAAATTGACCCACAAGTTTATATTTTGTCAAAACAACCCCACATTTATATCTACTAACCATTTATTTCATATGTAAATAAAATTTATAATCACATCATTACTTCTTAAAATTTATTATTCTCACCAACATAAAATTTATTACTATTACTTTAAATTTGGTGAATATAAATGATAAAATAGGAATTGATTTGATGAATATTAATAAAACAGAGGGAATGATACTTTTTGATTTTTCATAATAAAAAAACTTCTCTTTCTGCTACATATGAAAATGTTTAAGGCAATTTAATATGAAAAAAAAGACAAAATTGGTGATGTATATTTGATAATCACTACTTCCAATATGTTTGATTTTAGAACGAAATTAATGCATTGGTGTGTAATTGCACACAAGTGAAATAAGGCATGAATCATTTAGATTTTGACACACAAGTGAAAATTGTCATAGCTTGTGCAGTGTTATATAATTATTTGCGAGAATACCAAAGGAGTGATGAAATATTAATAGTCTATGAGCATGAAAATATAGTTGCGGATGATATTGACCAGCAAATGGCTCAAAGTAACAATGTTGGTTCGTTATCGAGAAATGCAAGTTCAACGTGAGAAGATCGTTCGTACTATGTGAAAGAATTAAATTAAAGACTAGTACACTACAATTTATGTTTAATTTTATTGATTTAAAGTTTGATCAGTTAAAGTTAGATGAAAAAGTTACTTAATTGGAGAACAAATAGGTTTGTAATAATTTATTATGCGATTTTGTAAATTTTAATTTATTTTGTAAGATTGAATAAACCATTGAGACTATTTTAATAGTTTTACAACTTATGAGATTTTTATGTTTATGAGAAAATATACAACACAAAAATTTCATATCGCATATCCAAACAAAACTTCATTTTCATCTCATGATTTCATATTATGATTCCATATTGCATGGCCAAACGGGCCCTAAGGAAAATGATTTCTTTGAAAAATAAGTGGGTCTCTTACTTATTTGTTAGTGTTCGGTAAATATATAAGTAATAAAATATTATTCTAAGATCATTTCAATGTTATCTAGCAAAACGTTATAGAGACGGATAGGGACATAAAATGAGGGTTTGAGGGTGAGGTGGTCAAGGGTTAAGCGGGTTGGGTGGGTGGGTAGGAGTGTGTTTGGTACAAAGTTTCCAATTTTTTCATGTTTGATTGATTTAAATATTTTGAAAAATATTTTCCAAATCAACTTATTTTCCTCAAATTAAGAGAAAATGACTTCCCTTAAAAATAAAAAATAATAATAGAAGAAAAACATTTTCCAAACCAACCCTCATTCCCCACCAAACCAAAAAAAAATTAAAATTAAATTTATTTGTGAAAAATACTTTAAATTTTAAAATTTAATTTTTTTACCCCCATTATTTTTTTTACTCCACTACTACACCGACCCTGTTACCCCACTACACCGACCCTACAAAATTTATCGACAAAACTCATTGGCAAAGATTAAATTTAAAATTTCTAATTAAGAAGTGATTGAAGTGCCACTCATTCTACCACACCACTAGGTGATATGAACTGTCTTTATTTTGTTAATAGAAAATATATCAATTCAAGCAATGGATTAAGACAAGTGGACCCAAACAAGTTTTCCTAGAACATGCCTTGTGTAGTTTATAATTATCTTTTACAATTTAATATAAAGTCTTGGATTCGAGACTTTTTTTTCCAATGAAACAAAAAAGACAAAAAGAAAAAGTTGGACGTTAAACTTCCTCGAACATGATTGATATAGATAAATAATAAGCTAGCCACTCAACTTGGCTAGTGTACATGTTTGGTGAAAAATCGATAAGTTAAATTGATAAATTTTAAAATTAAACTTAAGAGATAAGCTTTCAAATTTTGAGTGTGCATAAGTATGTATTTAAATTTGTATAAAATTAAATGATACATAAAATATGCACTTTAACTTGACATCTGCTCACATTTATGAAATCCAACTTTGAGTATGCATAAGTAGACACTTAAACTTGTACAAAGTTGAACAGATAGACACATGAGCCTTACATAATCCTACATGTCAATTTACGTCCTACATAGTGTCATATGTGTATTATATATGTCACATAGGACTCATGTGTCTATTTGTTCAATTTCTTACAAGTTTAAGTATTGTCTAATGGAGGACATAAATGTAAAATGAGACAAAGTTAAAGAGCAAATTTATATATTATGTCATTGAATAAATTGACACATTGGTCCTACGTGGCGTCATACATGCATTCTATGTGGTGTTCTACATGTATTATGCTATGTAGGACGTGTGACTACTTGTTATAAATTTTATATAAGTTTAAGTTTCTACTTGTGTACACCCAAAATTGAAGGATATAAATGCTAGCTTAAACCAAATTAAATAACATATTTATGTATTATGTCTTTTAATTAACTAAAAATTAAAAGACCATAAGTTCACAACACAAACCAAAAAAAGGTCTTATTACACATAATTATCTTTTTTAATACAAAAATTACTAAACTTTGAGATATTAACTAGTCAAACAAAAAATTCAAATTTATTTACATGCATGAAAATAGAACTTAATCCACGAAATATAAAAGCAAACAAGACCCATAACATTCCCATAATTTTAAATTACTTGAAATTTCATGAAGAAGATCCGTTGAAAACATGTGATTTCGGAGGCCCTCCTTAGAAAATTTGCAATAAATTATTAGTTTCATTCTCAAATTATTCACAACCTTATAAAAAAACTTTTCTACTTAACTAACTTAATTTAGATACACTCTCAATCTGCCACATGACATAGTAACTAGTTTTAAACTCTTGTAGAAGTATGAAGCTTTTAATAAAAAGTCGAGAAAAGTGTTAAAAACACCTTAAACTTTAAAATGTATTTTACTCATATTGCAAGATGGAGGGTTTTTCAGTACTTCTCTCAATCAAAACTTGAGATTCAGAGATCAAGCTTTCACCAGATCCAAAATTTCACCACCTTACACCATTAGATTCACCTGGAATGAATCTTATCGACGTGATTTTTGATGGCACCAGTTATGGAACTGGAAAAGAGAGGAGCGTTATGAACCACAATACTAGAATTTCAAGTTTGACTCAATGGCGTGTGCTAGATTTGTTGGATATTCTTCATCTTATGAAATTTATTTTATCACTATTTTGTCGCTTGAACACTTCGACTCTCGATTCTAGGATAACTTAGTATGTGGAAATTGTGAGGGAATGAATTATTTAATATGAAGAAGCTGGAATTTTGATTTAATGTACTCCATTATTATTTTGAAAATATAATATACATATTGGAGCATAAAATAAGTCAAAATTTCATGTCTGAATTTTTGCCTAAACAAATTGCAAAAAAAAAATAAAAAAAAATAAATACAAAGGTAATGAAAGTCTAGGGTATATTTATAAACAAATATTTTATTTTTAAGAAGTATAAAATGTTTATTAATTTTTAATTTAAAAAATTAACATCCAAAAAAATAATAATCAAACTTGCATAATTAAATTATACATAATGTCAATACGTCAAAATCCCTAACATAATTATTAAAAGGTGAAATGACCTAACTTGGTTCCGTTTGTCAGTTAAACCCTCCTACTCATTACTTTGCCAAATGAACACTTAAACTCAATGAAACACTATTTTTAAACCCCTCTAGATGTTTTGAATGTAGATGGGCAAGAAGAAGATCTAGAAAGATGATTAGGATGCAGAGTGCAAAAGGATCGGGTGCATACATGTTTAAGCGGATAAAAGAGCGATACTGGAGACAATTTAGAAAGGAGTTGACAACAACAATTTTGGGGACAAGAATCTACCACACATGGAAGGCAAAGAACTAGAAACACTTCAAGGAAGTAAATGTAAATACAAGGTAGTTATTGCATAGATAAAGAAGGAAATCATTGAAAGGATAGAACTAGTAAAAAAAGGTTTTAGAAAAGCTAGGAAGTGCAATAGTTTAGTTCATAAAATCTATTTGTTTTCTTACTGATTCTAAGGCTCGAGATGACTAAGAGCCTGTTTGAATTGACTTAAAAAAAGTACTTTTTATGTCAAAAATAAAAAGTCAAACTGAAATGACTTTTAAGTCAAAAAAAAAGTAGGGGATACCTACTTTTGATTGACTTATTTTAAGTCAGTTTTATTGGAAAACTATATGCACAGTGGAAGCATACCAAAATCTTTCTGCTTACATGAATAATAGATAACCAATAATCGTTTATGCTAGAACACATAATCATGCTAGAACACATAAACTTGCTGAAATTTAATTTGATAAATACCTCTTGAAGCGTGAGCAGATACCTTCAAGTGAATCCACAAGATAGACAACAACTATGATCTTCTACAATGATCCCAAGTTCACATCCGAACTCTCTCAATACTTGGGTGGGCAAGTGCACCCAATAGCCTCCTATTCATAATGTGGCGCGCTTCACATTATGAACAAGACTCTACTAGATGTGGTTTTGAGACAACCTAAGACCATCCCGGAAACTTATGCTCTGATACCAAGTTTGTCACGACCCGGGAGCACCCCCTAGTCGTAACCGGCGTACTCGACCTCGAAGAGGTCTAATACAAGCCTCTTAGCATTCATTCATCGCATATACACTAAAACCATAATGAATTTAAAACTTTCTTTACCAAGAAAACATTGCATAAAAAAAATAGCAAGCGGAAGACTTTCTAGACTTTATACATGATGTCTCATAACCATCTAATACTTTAGAGTACAAAATTCGGGACTAATCCCGTACACAACTCAAACAATACAAAAAAGACATAAAAGAACATATTGGGTATTGTCCTCGAATCTATGAGGACTCACCAAGTCTTCATCTTCAACACTTAGAAACCTATCAAATAGCCATGACATGTCATCATCTCCAAATCCCTACACTTTAGTCCAAAAAGGGAAAGAAAGGGGTTAGCACAATTAAGTACTAAGTATGGAAGCCATGCAAAAACATGCTAAAAAGGACGTTTATTGGAGAAACATGCTTTTATGTCATTTGGTAAAACTTCATGAAAAAAAATACAAGTAAGCCTTTTCATCATTTCTTGACCTCTATCTCAAGTTACCCAAAGCCACACTTAAGTGAAACATGAAGTGACCGCCCATACAATCTCTTCATATACACCTAAGTATTCCTAAGGGTTACCATAGATAAGGAAATTTACCATTACAATATAACATACTAAGTCAATGTTCACATATAAAACCATAGCCAACCGTATACATACTCAACATATATTCATATACAACCCATGCTTAACTTTAAAGGAACACATGCCATTTCATTACCATAGGACCTCTACCTAATATAACCTTAAGACACACTTGAGTAAGACAAGAAGTGACCGCCCATACAACCTCTTCAAGCACACTTAAGTGTTCCTCAAGATTACCTTAGATAAGGACATTTCCTTTACAACATAACATCAATAGACCAACATTCTTTAAGAAACCATTTTTGGAGACATTCAAGCACATAAGGGGACTTTCACATAATAGTCGTTAGACTTAGGGAACTCACTTTAGTATCTTCAAAGCCTACTCGTGCCATGTGTAGATAGCATCCCATACTACTACCTACACGTTGTAGAACCTATCCAATAACTAGAGTGCACATCCCACATGATGGGAATAGGCATAACCGACATAGACCATACTAGCTAGGTATGGAATCCGGAGTCTATCCTACTCCGTGGAGGTTGTTCTTCTTGCCAAAGGTAGAACTAGTAAGCAACCCATGTAGGCACATGGTTTAGGGGATGTCCAAGGAAGTTCATTGTGCCTAATCTCATACTCAACTAGGCCACCTTCCTAACCACATCCACTCGGTGCTAGCCTTGTTTCCCATAGAGTATTCAATCACATATGTACTTAGAGAAGGTTCCTTTTCTAGTTCAACCAACTCATAGTACCTCTTCCCAAGAAAGGCCCCATTTCTTAGTCATGGCCAATCAAGGTTCATAAGGATAGCTCATTAAATCCCCCTGGAAGGGTGCCTTAGGCCTACCGATTTTTCATTAAGGGTGCCTTAAGCCTGCCGGTCCAAGGTTCATCATTTCACACATGAGAAGGGCTACCACCATTAGGTCTACCGATTTCATGGTTTTACATTTACTTAGGAAAGCTAGACTTATGAAAGGGCACCATTTCTTAGTTTTGCCCATTTCACACATTCATGCATTCAAGACTTTAAGTAACAAGGAGGGACACTTTAGTCTACCAACCAAGTCACAACATTTTCATTTAAGGATACTTCATAATCCAACATCATTTCATATATACATCATGAGAAATCATACTTTAACTCACAATGCTATCCACTTTACATAGGATCATCACAAGATCACATAAACTCATTCACATCATACCTTCACATATAGCTTCATATAGGACTTTACATATAGCCTCATTCATATATAATAATATAACAATACAATAACACTCATATAATGCCTTCAAGGCCATAATCAATACACATTCAATAAGTACACACCTCCACCATAAGTGGATCAATCCAAACAAGAACAATTTCAATATAGCATGAAAGTAGGTCAACTTACCATTCTCCAAAGCCATAATCACCATTATCCAATTCTCAACAATTCTAACATCACAAGGGAATTTACCCATGACTTGCCTACAAGGCCATAATTCTCAACTCATCCATACACCAACAATCCACCAACAATAGATATAGATAACAATAGGAATCAATAATACAATTCAATCTAAGTACAATTCCATCAATACCCAAGCATTATCATAAAACCCACTTCATAAGCCAAACTTAGAGATTTAAGGAGATCATGGGTCCATGGAGTTTTTCACCTAAAAACATCAATTAAACCATAATATAATCATAACAGATTGTTTGAAACCATTTAATACAAGAACCCATGAGTTTGAGGAAGAATTGGGGTTTTTCATAACCTTTGAAAACCTTGAAAACCATTTTGAGATTTGGCTCTAGGGCGAAAACTAGCCCTAAATAAAGAACTCCCATACCTTTACTAAGATTCCCCAAGAAATTTGATGAAGAAAACGTCTTCAACCCAAGCCCTAGCTCCAAGTTCTTCTTCTTCTTCACTCTCAAGAACCCTAACTCTTACTCTTTTAAAATGGAACAAAAATGATCCACAAACAGCCTAACACAACAATATAACCTCAAAAGAAAAGATTTGTGAAAAGACCAAAATGCCCTTAAATTTTCCGAATGGAATCCCTGCCAACTGCCCAACTTTCGACGAGCATAACTCGCTCATACGAAATCGGAATTGAGCAAACTCAGTGGCGTTGGAAAGATCGTTCCAAGGGCTTTCCAAACATAACTGGAACTACTCCTGGATCATCCTGAGATAGGAGTTATGACTGCTCAAAGTTGGCCAAAAACTCACTGATTTCCACACTTGGCCGAATTTCCAGATTCTGAATTTCTTTCCAAAAAAAATGACTACTTCCAATTTCAAGCTTCTTCATATTCATTTTAAATTGTCGGATGTTACAGCAAGTATCGATAGAAAACTAATCAATCTTTCTAGGGTTAGAAGAATCCCTAATTATAGAGATTTCTTCCTAATACAAAGAGGAGAACAAAACACAGTCTATTTTCTTCAACCAGAAAAATATGCGACTGTTTTCTTTTTAAAAGAAAACTCACGCTAGTCTCCTCTTTTCCCTTAGAATTAGGATTCTGAGTTCTAGTTAAATATGGGCACTGTAAGAACCACATAATTAATTACTGAGGATTCCTATTATGGAAATAGTTCCAAATATCTTACCATAATAAATTACAAATCATTCCACTAGAAATTCGTAATTGCACTCCTCTATTTATATTTCGAAATTCCCCATTAAACACTTATGTAATTCCCCATGTTAGGATTACAAATGCTAATCAATAAGTTAAATTACTGACGAATTTAACTTAATGATTAATTTTCTTTAGAGCACTACTTAACTTATTTCATGTGTCGGATTCATAAATTCACTTGCAAGGTTTGACACGATGAAAACTTATAAGTTTCTCAAAAAGGCATATCAATCAATCTCTATAACGAGACATGGATTCCATCAACTAACTTATTATTTCACAAAGAGATCTCTTTCACCAATACATATTAATATCATCCAATCTACTAGGCATATTGACCCATCTCAGAATCTCACCTTTTAATAAATCAAAACGATAATTAATAGATACAGATCATAATAGTTATATCAGGATTAAGAATATAAGTACATTTAATAGTTTAGAGAATATGTTTTAAGAACATATTCTCTAAACTTTATACTTATAAAAACCGATGATTTAATCCTCTGTGTATAAGCCAAAACTCTACACACTAAATCATCTACTATATAAGTAAACAAGCACCATAAACGTACTATATAAGTAAACAAACACCATAAACGAATATATGATCTATTTAAAATTGAGCAAATATTTATTCTATAATAAATATTATTTCTTAACATATGGTTAATAGTATATATCCCAACAAGTTTTAACTCATTTTAAGTCATTTTTTATCTTGCCAAACACTTCCTAACTTATTTTAAGTCATTGTTACTTATCTTAAGTTATTTTTTATATTTGCCAAACACTCTCAAAAGTCAAAAGCTGACTTAAAATAGGCTTGACTAACTTTTAAGTCTATCCAAACACCCTCTAACACTTAGGGGTCGTTTGGTTTGAATATGAGTTATGATGGGATAAGTTATGTTGGGATTAGTTATGATGGGATAAGTTGTCTTGGGATTATTTCTTATTGAGTATTTGGTTTGTTATATTCAAAATAATATATATTGATAAATTTTAAGAACAAGTTGTTTGTTTACAAAATTACCCTTCACTTTATTTAAACTTTTTAAATATTTCTTTGTGAGCTTTAGTTATTCATTTTTTAAAATAAAACTTTTATTTTATTTAACTTAAATATATTTTTTTATGTATTCCCATGATAAGTACCATGTGTATTTAAAAATATAACTTTTTTCTTATTTAGCTTAAAAATAGAACTTCCCTCTTAAGTTTATTAAAGAGAAGAAAATTTATGAGAAATCAAAATAAAATAAACATAAGAATTAGTCAAATAAATTCATAAATAAAAATTATATTTATATAGTATAATTTTTTAATAGAAAAATATGTATAATTATCATAAAAATAAGGAGTAGTAAATATTATTATACATGGTATTAAAAAAAATGTAAATATACATAAATGTAAAAAATGATGTATAAAAAGGATTTAAAGGGACATATTTGTCATTTACCTATTTTATCTCGGGATAAGTTATCCCGGGATTACTATACCACCCATGGGGAGGGATAACTTATCCCGGTACTAATTATTAATCCCGGGATAAGTTATCCCGGACTTGCCAACCAAACAACATAATTTTTTTTTTATCCCATCACTATTTCCTTATCCCATCACTATTATTTCTAATCCCTCACACCAAACGAGCCCTAAGAGTTTTGGGTAGACAAGAAATGATGTTTGAATTAACGGATGGTTACCCGATAATGCTTATTTTATGATTCCTTGGAGTGCTCTTTACAAGTTAAATTGGTTGTCATCTTTTCACGATTTACCAAAACAAAACTCAATTATTAACAAAAAAAATGTATGAATTTTGTACAATATACTACGACTTGAATTCATGCTCAATAGCAATGGTAGCTGCGTAGATGGGTAGTTTTTGAAGATCATCAAAGATAAATAAAGAGGGAAACTTCATGCTTTGTCTACATTATATCCCTAGGAGCTGGAACTAGCAACATTATATTGCAGAAGCTGAGACTATGATTTTTGGACAAAGGTTTTGATATGGCTAAGTCGTGGAGTTATTTGAGCCAAGACTTTCAATCTCTTCTATGAACTTCCCAATAACATAACTTGTCTTGTCTTGTCTGGTCAATATGAACAAATGGAGCTTAATTACCAACATTTAAGATTAAACAAGCAAAACTTGTCAATATCATATATATATGATCCTTCCACCTAGGGGTGCCAAATGGGCTGGTTGAGTTGAAGTTTGAGATATTAAAATGGGTTGAAATAGAAATTGAGTTGGGTCTTGACCCGCCCAAGTTTACTTTGGGCTCAAATGGGCTAAAAAACGGGTGGGTCAATTTGACCCAATTAATCTCAATAATTTTAATATAGTGATAATTAACTTTTATAATCACAATTTAAATTTCAGCTCAAGATTTTTTTTTATAAAAAAAAGTAACAAATTGATAGATAAATCCTAAAAGATGTTAAATAGATAATAATTCATACCTTTAATATAAGAACATATTATTTACATATCTTAGTAAAGAGTTTTAAAACGGGTTGAAATTGGAGATTGAATTGAGAATTCTCTTAAAATGGGTTAGGCTTGAATGAGTTGAGATTGAATTCAATTCAAATTATCTTGAGCTCAACCCTTAAAATTCTGGACGGATTGGACGGATTACCTATGTTTGGATTCATTTTTGACAACCCTACTTCCACCCATTGTTACCATTGTTACATAGGACTAGATTGTTAGTCTCATTTTAATGAGCACATTCAAAGTTTGAGATGACAAATTCATATTTGTAAGCTTTTACACTTCAATGATCAATGGAGACTTTTAATTATGAAAAAAATACTAAACAACGTGTATATATATATATTATAAATAGTGTATATAAATATATATATATATATAACTTTTATACATCATATATACCTTATATATACATGTGACCATGTTTGTTAAAGTTTTATTCACACATACCTAGCTCTAAAATAAGGGCATAAGTGTCAATGACCCCATGCTATTATGTTTGCCCACTACTATATGGGCTTTACATATCTTTTTCTCATAGGTGGGCTTATAATTTCATTAGGTAATAATAGTCCATTGTTATCTTCTTGACTCACAAAAAAGACAAAAGAAAAGACACGTCATATATCCTTGTAACACAATGTAAGAAACATTTTCAACCGTTTGATTATTTTCCTATCTTCAATCTTAAGCCACTCATCTACTATGAATATACTCTCTTTTTTCCCAAATATTCTTTGTTCTTAATTCCCAAGTTATGAGTACTTGGTAGTAATTTTTCAACTGTGCTTTTGAAGCTGACACTCTTTCTTTCTTGTAGGGACATCTCTAGAACTCTCTCTCTCTCTCTCTCTCTCTACTCTCTCTCTACATGGCTACTCAAAGCTTCAACCAGTTCCCTTCATACCCTGAGGTAAAAACTAGATTTCAAGATTTCAAATTTCCTCTTTTTTAAAGCATCTAATTGTTAACATTTTGAGCTCAAAATCATCTTTTAAGGTTCTTTATGTTAAAAAAAAAGAAAGATTTGATCTTTTTACTCATATATCAGTGTTTTTTTACTTAATTCTAGATGAAAAATGCAATCTTTGAAGATACATGCAAGAACCCTTTTTTTCTTTGACCTCATTGTAACATAAACACAAAAAAGATTCTAGCTTTTTGCCTTTTTTTCAGGGATTAGTGGTTGTAAAGTTTGAGGTTTTGTAACTGTTAGAACCCCAAATGAATTTTTGGTTTTTTTCCCAATTCCCTAGTTGTTTTTGTTGAAAAAGAGAACAAATGATAATCAAGAATGCTTTTGTTTGTTTGTTAACAGATCTGCATATGTTTGTTTCTTGAAAAATGAAGTTTTGGTTGTTTTAACAGATGATTTATGAAGCCCTTGATGAACTAAATCAAGAAGGGGGTGCAAACAAGTCATCAATAACTAAGTACATTGAAACAAAGTATGGAGATCTGAATGAGGATCTTTCAAAGATGCTGCCTTTACATTTGGACAACATGAAGCAAAATGGAAACCTGGTTTTCCTCAAGAACAATTACATGAAACCTGGTCCAGATGTTCCAGCAAAGAGGGGTCGTGGTAGGCCACCAAAACCCAAAGCTCCATTGCCTCCTGGTGCTGTTGAATCTGTTGAATCTGCACCACCAAAGCCAAGAGGGCGCCCAAGAAAAGACCCTAATGCACCACCTACTTCCAAGAAGCCAAAGCCAGCACCTGTTCCTGGAGGTCCCAATTCAACAGATCTTGGTTCTACTACTGGGAGGCCTAGGGGTAGGCCTAGGAAAGTTAGGCCACAGCCTGCTCATGATGATGATGATGATGTTGAGGAAAGCTGAAAACTTTAAGGCTTGTTATTGGACTCTTGCTGATGGTGATGACTCTAATGACTTAGTTGTCTTGTTTCCCCCCTCTTTTTAGGTATTAGTAGTATTATCTTATGTAATAGTTTCAGTTTGAGTTGCCCTAGTGCGACTAGGGGGTCATGGTTTCAAAGCTAAGACTGCGTAGAATAGACTAATTGTGGTCTCAGTTAGAGTTGTCGTTATGGGACTAGGAGGTCATGGTTTACAGTGTGCAATAGACTAATTGTTGTGGTCCGGTTCTTTTCTGAACCCCGCACATAGTGTTAGCTTAGTGCACTGGTCTTTTTATTAGTTTTGTTTTCTTGCTTAATGCCCCTATTAGTTCTAGTAGATGTGGTTATAAGTTGTTAGGGGATTGTGTACTTGTGTTAACTCTTTGTTTCAAGATTCACTGTGTAATTGTTGCACTTTTCACTATGTTGATGCATCTTTTTGTTACTCGTCTCTTTACTAATATGAAATTCAAGGTTTGATGGGCAAATTTACAATTGAAACTTTTTTATGGAGTTGGTTCTTGATGGTGACTACTAAAGTGATGAAGCTCAAGTTGAAAAAAAGAAGAAAAAAGAATACATTCTTGGATAACATGTTTTTGTTGGGACAAAAAACATCATATGTACGAACTAGATTGTCTGGGTTTGAAGACATTATCTCTTATCCATTGAAAAATGTTTTATAATCATGTCTTTGTCATAAAAAAGGTCCCACTTGGGGTTGGAATCTTGATCTATTATGACAAGTCCTTTGATGACTCCTGGTGGGAGTAGCAGAGTGTTGGAATCTTCTTATGTGTCTGGAGTGAATAGAAGGGTCTAATTGTTGTTGGTGGAATGAAGCATATATTGTTTAGAATTTTTTAAGTGGTTGTTGGGTGTGCGAATAAAGTATAATATCAAATGTTAATAAGAAAAATAATCTATATATAGGGTAGGAACACACTTAACAATGTGAAGTTTTTATAGGAATTATAAAGCTTATTCTAAAATGGATAATGTTACATTACTAAAAGTTAGTTGTCACTGCTAGCCACAACCAATATACTCAACTATAAGTACAATCGCTGTCCATCACCATAATCAGTTGTTATCAATACTAATCATTCATTATCACAAAAGAGAGCCACCAACACCACTTATAATCACTATTAGCTATCAGTATATATCGGCAATCACCATTATTGACTATTATTGTCATCAACACAATTATTAGCTACCACCATCAACCATCGTCGCTAACTATGATTGTTAGCCATCATTACAAATAGTCATCCTCAATTGGATTTTATGTATATAAAATAAAGACAAATTTTATACGTTTAGAGAAAACAAACTGTCATAATAATTTTGATTTCAATACAACATCTTAATATTTCAATGTATATTCAAATTTAGGCATCCTAATCAAACAAATGAGGCCTTAGTCTAAGAACATATTATTCCGTGGGACGAGTACATAGATTCAAAGAGTCTCTTATGTTGCAGCCCATGAAGAGAGAAAGAACAACACAACGGAGCGATATCATGGAACAAGCCAATTTACTACCTTTACTCATAGCGAAAACAAACGTAAATAGAAGGTGTGAGTTAAAATAGCCCTAAATACTTGAATAATGTGAGTGACACATAGTAAATTTTCAAATAAACCTATGAATGCAATCAATCACATGGTACTTATATGCGCATAACGAATACGTGCATAACTCTATCCATCTACTAAACGACCCTATATTGTTTACAAAAACTCCAAACTCAGCTTTCTTAAATTTTCATAGAAGCGCCATATTTACTTTTGCTATATTTGAATCCACCAACAGTACTATTCCTAATAGTACAAATGGTCTTAAATTGGCTAATGGCCTACCTTATCAAGTATAGTTTTTAAAGACAGTAGCAACAGTAGACATTGAATACAAATAACAAATTCAATAAATATAGATAAGGGTTGCTGTAAAGTTAGAAAATTGGCACATGTTAAGCACCAGGACCACCCCCTAGTTTTTCATTTTTATGTTTTTTGAAATATCTTTTAAACAGAAAGATGCTGGACAACATGATGGTCCATCATTAAAGTCTCATCTTAGTACATTTTCTTTAGAATCTTTGCCATGGTTGTCATATTTATTTGACTCTAGGGACCACAAAGCATATGCATCATTGTTTCACCATTGCCATTTGCTTGTTCAAAAGCAAGTATTTACTTATGGTGGAGTGATAAACACTTTTTCATTCTTAATCAAAAGTCTCGGATTCGAGTCCCTATGAAGTCACTTTTGTTAGGGAGCGCTTTACCCCTCAATCTGGCGTGAATCGAATTTAGTCGGACTCCAATGTAAATATCAGACACCGAATGAGAAACCAAAAAAAGTACTCGTTACTTTCTCTGGAAATCATAAATTCAACAAGGAGAACATGGTTCAGGGGGAAATTAAACTAGTACTAGTCAAAAAAAGAGAAAAAGAAAGCCCAACATTTCAAAGAAGGATGATACATATTATTAGTGACCTCCTACAATAACATATGTAAGTGGTACGTGAATGATGGCAGTCTTATGCAAAAATCTTTCCTTTTTTTTGGCATGATACAAAGATAGACACTTTAACTTGACCTCAACCGGCAACTAAATACCCCAATTTTCATTTGACCATCTAGCCACTTCAACTTGACATAAGTGTGTCTCACGAACATCTTAATTTTGAAATGCACATCTAGACACGTTTAAAGGGGTGGATTCTAGATGTGCATTCTCAAAGTTGGGGTGTTCACGGGCCAACTTAATAAAGTTAAGGTGTTTAGTTGCACATTTTCAAAGTTGGGTGTTCCGTGGCTAGTTAAGGCCAAGTTAAGGAGTCAATATTATGCCTACTTATTTTTTTTTATTACTCCTAACTAGTCACGATTTTACAGCCACTTGAAAATACACTTGTAAAAGAGGGGATATGCTTTGACCTTTTACCCCAAGGATTGAACTTGGCTAACAGTTTTTTTGATGACAAGGGAAATAAAACCCCCGCTGCTATGCAATAGCTCGCAAACCACATAGGAGAGGTAACCCGCACTAGGCAAGCCCGGTGCGATGAGCTCGACCCAAAAGGCAAACCCCTTGCTTTCGTTGGCAAGGGGTTTCTTGAGACTTCCAACATGGAAGTCTTAATCCCAAACCATTGGGTCACCCGAAGGGTAACTTGGCTAACAGTTTTAAAAGCTAAAAAACTAAATACAAAGAGACTATTAAAGCTGAAAATTCAAGGTGGTTCATACGTAAGGATGCTATCGGTATTTAACAGGCCTCTAATCTGTCCAAGTAGAGCTCCATAAGTATTACTATATATACAGAGCTCTTCTTGGTTGTGACTAAGAGATGCCAACTTGTCAACAACTCGATTGGCTTCTCTGTAGCAATGTCGAGTTCTAATGTCATAACTCTCACACGATTGCTAAGACAGATGAATATACAATCAAATATCCGTCAAACGTAAGAAGCATAACATGGCTAGATATTGTTTCAAGACAGGACACACCTTGAATTTTGATCTAGAGGCTAGAGCAGCATCACATAGCTGGAAGAGAAAATACATAACTCAATCACATTGACGAAAAATGCATTTCTAATTTGAGTATCTTAACCGCAAACATACCTGAATCGTGGAGCGAGAGCTCTTCCACACGCAGGATTATTATGTCCGACTTTCATCTTTGTTTGACCAATTGGTCTTAGTCATTTTATTCAAACAAATACAGAGCCAAAATGGATGGATACTTTTGTGTCTATTGCCAGCTCTTCCTCCTGAATCAAAGATCTATCATTGAGATAGACAGGGCGATAGCGAGTTGGCATTAACAGTAAATTAATTCCGTTGGAATATGGCTTTGAGTAACCTGGGGAACTTTGCAGTGACCTCTGATGGTGAGGTGCAGAATGGGTTTTCACGTCTAAATTGGGAGCCCGAAAAGGAATTTTTATACGAATCAGATAAAGCTCTAAATCATTGGACTACATAAAAAGAAATGCTTAAAAAGTTCACTAACTCCTCAAACTGAATTGAAAGCCTCTAATGACATCGTTTACTTGTCTGACTTTCTTCATCACTAGTCTGGTATTCTAATAGGAAAACATGCGTATTAACGAGAAATATTACTACTGTTTCAACATATTTGGTTGGAAACCTGAACCATTACAGTGTACTTAGGCAAGGAATAGGAACAATGAATTCAAATATATGGACAAGGACCGATATTTCATCTTCTAGAGAAATAGCACATTTCCATGGCATCGAAGAGGCTAACTTGTTTAAACTTAGCCATCCATCATAATTGGATGATCAAGAATTACTCATCCCAGAAAAAACAGTCAACAATGTGGCAGGAAAAAACTTACAATGTTAAGGGACAACAAATTGAGAGGATAGCATCAGAAAACCAAATGAACATGATTCTACAGGGAACTATAGCACAAAGAATATTTGCAACCGTACTTATGATCGGGCTGCATATTGTACATCAACGGTGGCTCGCGTACAAAAAGAAGAATTTTTACAGGGCTATAAGGATACAAAAGAATTATAAGTTGTTGGAACATGACTAATGCTTTTCTCAATCATACAACAATCATACACAAAAGAGAGAAAAAGCACCTTGGAACAGAATTGCTACTCGGGACCAGTTGATTCTCTTTTTAATCGTAATTTCCCAGATTCGTCTCTAATGAAAAGCTTTTCAACTACTTTATGCCAGTTAGTTCTTCCATCACTTCCCTGGGCTTCGCTTGTGGATGCATCTTCATCGTGTTTTTGAGATGCCTCAAAAGTTATATCCTCCATGGGTTCTTCCTCTTTTTGTGTTGAGGATTCCTCTTCCCCTACACCCACAGCGTGTGGTATATTTAAACTGACGGCTCTTTCGATTGCATCCTTGTGCTCTTTTTCTAATGTCTTCAGTCTTTCAATTCTCTGCACTTTAGGGGGAGAAGTGGTGGTCTCCGCACTAGCCTCTTTAAGTCTCTGCATGGACGTATTTCCTCAACAAGATCAAAGTCTTTTCAACACAAGAGGATTCATTTAGCCTACCCCAACCGATTTGGGATTGAGGCACAGTTGATGTAACCACTAAAAGAAAATGATAATGACTTGCACACATGCAGATATATGCTGGTTCTGCTGCTATGCTCTTCGGGGATCTTAAAATTGAATATTTTAATGGAAAACGGACATTCTAGTACCACTATATGCCGCATGTAATCCAGATGGTGAGTAATAGCGTATTTCTAGACTTAACAATGAAAGACAATGGTTACACTTTGTTTAGGGAATTAAGAGAAAAGCCGGAAGCTTTTATAGGTCGCAAAAGTTACACTTTGATGCAAAAAGCTACACCTTCTTACAAAGGAAATCCTTGGAGTAGTTACTAGTTCCCAAAGGCACATATATTTAGTTCTTTTTTTTTTTACGAAGACAGTCACCCTCTTACTAATGACAAAATGACTAGGTTCATGCTTTTGTCATTGGAATTTTAGTGCGATAAAGTCAAGACATTTATTCCTTACATATTCCATCCTAGAATGTAATCATAGATGACCAACTACAGTTTTCTTTTCAAAGTTCAAGGAATATTGATGCTACTTACTGCAAATGCCTTTTCAGATTCTTTTTCTATCGAAATGATCCCATGATCGTATAGAGAGTTGCATGACAACACAATCTGTTCAAATCTTCCGTCAACGGGGATTGCAGTTCTAACATCTGGAGGGTACCTCCCACATCTGTCAAGAACAAAATTACACACCAGGAGTACTCAAGCTTCACCGTTGTCGAAATATCATAACAAAAATGAAGCGAAGATTTAGAGCTACAATCACATCCAAGAAGTCGGTGAATTAAAAAGTTCTACTTGTTAGGGAAACATTTTTTTATTTACTGATAATGAAATCCGGAACAGTGGGGAAATACCATGGTCTAATTTGAATATACTTTGCCATAGCAGCATGTGTACAACAATTGTACATGCCTAAGCATGTTCGGATATTGTGCTGACAGTTATGTGAAGAGAATATACAATAGAATCAGAAGACATGGTGAATACACAACATACAAGCAGGAAAATTTGTTAGGTAGCTAGATCCTGGACGAGAGATAACTGAACCAAGAATCTATTCTTACTGCTTAAGGTTCTTATTGCCCCCACTTGAAACCAACTCATGTTGCACTTTAGGGAGAAGAACAGGAGAGTATAATCAGATTTATTATGTTTAAATTAAAGGTAACTAAAGCAAAAAGACTTAATGCTGCAAGCTGATTGGTGACAATGAAAAAGAATTGAAACAATTACTACAAACTGCTTTTCTGCGCAAAAATCCACCATCTCTATTATACTTTAATTTCTTTATCTTCAAACCAAATATAGGAATGCAGCACTTCCAATGTTTCGTAGTGGTATTCATAGTGGGCTTCATCTTTTTATGTGAGATTGATCCTATTCTGCAATCTTCTACTTAATATGCTATAGGATATACAAATGACGATGCATTTCATATGGAAGTTCTCTATAACATCTGCAATATATCAGGGACCTAAGCATATCCTAATCCAAGCATCTAACTAGATGAGGGCAAAGAATAATGGCGAGATTGATAGTTGTGCGAACACAGTTTAAGAGCACATGACCAATTCATGATCGAGTATAAGAAGTTATATAAATAGTAAGACACTATGACAATTTCCATAAGAAAATTCATTTTGGAGATCATAGCCACCAGATGTTTGGAATGACTCATACTAGTTGATAGTGGCAAGGATCAGACCCCACCCAACACCAATTCAATAGACCTATGACCCAGGCTATGAAACTTAAACACGGAATCAAGATAACAGAATATTTAAAAAGAATGAAACATCATCACGGAACTGAGGGAGCCTATAATTTGTAAAGAAGACAAAGTTAAAGCACACAATGACTACAAGCAAAGTTATGCAACTCTGTGAAACTATTCGACAGAGATTTCTTTTATTATATATAATCATTAGTTTGCATTACTTTGACTGTTTGACAGTACAAGCCAAACTAGTATCACTCATTTGAATGTGGTTTACCTGCAAAATCTTCTTTCTACAATATGATACATTCGGCCAGGCGCATAAAGTCTTCTTGGATCTCGGAGTTTTCTGCCCTCAGGGATGAAGGTATCTCTCAAGCATATCAAAAATATCAGGCAGGGTAAACTGTTGAAAGCATTAATGCCTGATATAAGAGATAATTATAGCAATCACTCAAAGGCAGAACATAGAGAACTCAAGGGCATTGTTATGCACACACAGAGTGTATAAGAATTGTACTAACCAGAAGATGGATTTAAATATATCTTCAAGTGGTGTGTCTGTTCTTGGCAGGAAATCATCCTGCAGAAGAAAAAATCATTGTACCATTGTTAATTCACATTGGTAACTAAAGAGAAAGCAAACACACATAATTATATTCACTATCCAGGTCCTTTTGTGATTTCAAGGCTAAAATTTTAGTCTTAAGAATTCAAGCAAGATAAATAGCTGCAAACAAGAAACTTCTGAAGTTTGCAAATATGATCAGAGAATAACAGTGGAAAAGATTCCCGTTATTGTGGACAAATATTTTAGTGATATATCCCAACTGATTTCTCATAAATTAAAAAAAAACAACAAAGAAACAAGATATCCCAACAATTGCACTGAACGGTTTAAAGTTTAACTAATCAGTAGCTGCAAGAATGAGCAAGACATTAGCTCATCCGTAATTAACCTGTATTCTGAGCGTAATGTGACAAATTTATCATTAGCAACTAAGCTATCAGCACAGTCGGAATTAACCTGTATTCTGAGCATGATGTGATAATTTCGTCACCAAAAATCTTTTTGGGTCCTTCAAGATATTTTGTATAAAGAGAACGACAACCAATCCTCTGAGAGTGGTACACAAAAATGACCAAGGTGGATCCTATCCTAAAGGAGAAGGATGAGGAGCAGGCGTTAGCTTTAGCAGTGGAGTCAAATGTTTACGAGATAAACAATGAGACAAAGGACAACACTTAAACAATTTAATTTGACTAAACGGAAGCCTGCTGGTAGGAATTCCACAGGATACCCTTTTTTCATCTAGGGTGTGGATCAAAGGGATTACGGCGAAGAACTGCTCGAATGCAGCACTTCGTTAGTAGGAATTATAGAGAGGATAGAATATAAGCCTAATTGTTCTTTATAAAATCGCTTCAGTACAATGGACCAGGGGTCAGCCAGAGAAAGCGAAACACAATAGAAGAGTTGTTTCGCTGCATAAGATCCTCTAATCAACTACAACTACCATCAGCAGTTCATGGAGGAAGCACAAAGCTAGTTAACTCCCAGTCAAAAAAGAGGAATAAGGAAGGAAAAGAAAGAGGATATTGCTAAAGAAATGCAACAACAACCCAAGTCATTGCATTGTAAATTCACCAGAAGCGCTCTTTTGTCTGTTCATTTATCACCAAAAAAAACAAACAAAGAAACAAGTAGGTCAGTAAAACCTCGCCAAGGAAAGAAGCCATCTAATTCATTGCATAGCATACACATTCTGACCACTCACAATCTCCGATTTTATTTTTTCTTCTTGCTACTCTTTATTTTTGTCTCTTTGAAAGGTGAAAATTCCGGTTAGTTCCACTACAGTGAACCAAAGGGTGTTTCAATCATCTCATCCTTGATATGATCATATGAATACCTTTTGTTTATAGTTTGCTCCTCAAACGCTAACATACGACATGGACAGTCAATATTCAATTTGTTGTAAATCAAAGGAAAGATACACTAATCATTAATATTCGTTCTCTACGTAACATTTGCTGCCTGCTTATCCTCAATTCAGTACATTATCTTATTCTATCACCATCCTAGTCCATCTCTCAATCACAGAGAAAGCTACAAAAGGACCATGCATTAAAACAAAACATCTTCATTAAGTGCTACTTTAGTGGAATCCCTTATGGGGTACGCTCTTTGGATAGATCACCTTAAGGCTATGAAGGCCATTCAACGATAGGCGAGCTAATTCATACTATGCCCAAGATGAGCAAGAAAATAAGCTGATTTTGGCTTTGCATAAGCATTCTTACCATGTGTGTATGCCACATATAAAGATAGCGTCTTTCTATTCAAATTACAAATATAATCTAAATATTTTCTTAAAAATACAAATTCATGTTACATCTGCACCCATTGATTTAAAATTTTGAATTAGCTTTGACACTCACCTGCAATATGACTGAGTGTATTACATCAGCATACTTAACAGCCAAGTTGAGTGACATACATCTTGCTGGTGCAACTGCATAACACCTAACAAGATTCCTTGGAACCCCGCCTAACCTATCTTTATGATTCACCACAATTATTGTTAGCAACGACGCCACACCAGAACCCAAAGAATGCCCTGCGAAATAGTGGCAGCAAAATCAACCATTTCTTAGTAATCCACCCGATCACTCAAGTTTAAATAAGTTTTGGCTGGTTAAAATGCAACTCAAATCCAAAAATCTAATTGTATTGAGATTGGAACTAGTGTAAATTTAGAAGAACTTAATCTAAGGGCCTCTTTTGGATATCGATTTGAAATCATGCTGATTTGAAGTTGAAATTTCGTTTGGATATGCAATTTGAATTTCTTAAGTTGTATTTTTTTCTTATTAATATGAAAACCCCATAATGTGAGAAAACTATCAAAATTTCTCCAACTCTTATACAATCTTACCAAATAAGCAAATCATAGTTCACAAATAAGGTATCGAAATATCCTAACGCACCGAACTAATAAATCACACATCTCCATATTCCTTTTATAAATAAATATATGCGGTTGGTTACATGTTATTACAAACTTTCAAATACACATAATCTTACAAAATTCACTAGTCTAATATATCTACAATAGTAATAACTAGATATTCTTTGATTAGTGGCGGATCTAGGATTTCCCGTTAAGAGGTTCAAAAAATAAAAATATAATGCCTAAGATTAGAACTTTAAAGTCAAACCTCTTGATGAGATCGAATCATGGGTCCTTTTTTTCAATGGTAAAATATAAATTTATAGATTTTAAAAAAAAATTGAAATGATCATAAATTTGTGCAAAGTTGAAATTTTACCTGCAAATATCATTTTGTAGCTCCTTCCATTGTCAATCCAAAGCTTACTCAAAGTTTCAGACTCATTATTCAAAACCCAAATAGCAGATTTCAACAACCCATGATGTACATACCCACCATCAAACATCTGTTTCCCCAACTTATTATCCAACAATACTTTGTAATCACTTTCACTCAGTAAATTCAAGCCCCTAATAGCAAGCACAATCTCCTGATGCTCGTGATCACAGTAGATCAAATACGGCGGTGCCTGGCCGGAGGTTTGTTCATACGTGACCCGTTTTACAACCCAATCCGGGTTTAACCGGTACCCGCCCGGCGGTGGGAATTTGGGTTTATGGAGATTTGGTTCGTATACAGCTAAAATTGTACGGCAGAGACGGGGAACTGGCTCGAATTCCTCACAGGTAGCTGCCGGCCACGTGGCACTGTCGTTATTTCCGATGTAGGTGCAGCGCTTCCATGCCCAACGGATACAACCAACTACCAATACACACTCAATTCCGCAAGCAACTGACATTGTGTTAATTGAGCTTCAATAATGTGGTGATAGTGCGATAGCGGCTCAATAAAATTAGTGGTCTTAAAATTGTTCACCAATAGAAAATTGATTAGAAATTTTAGTAGATATTGACAATGAAAATGAAACAGAAAGTAAAAGAAAATTTCTGATTATTGTTTAAAGGTTATAAACGAACTGTATTGTTTCCGTTTGAATTAGCACTCCTTCCCATCTTAAATATTATCGTTTTGGTTAGTTGAATAAACTACTTTCTTCGTCCCAATTTATCTAATTTATACTTATTAAAAAAAAAAATGACATATTTCTTTTAGTAGGTTAAAAAAAAATAAAAAAATTGGGGTAATATTTTCATTTTAATTTTTCCATGTTTTATGTTTATTTAAGGTAATAAAATTAGAGGTCATTTTAATATATTTGATATAACTTTAATAGAGGGATATAAGATTATAAAGAGTTTTCTTTATTTTTTTTTAAAATTGTGTTAAGTTAAATTAAGTCATTCTTTTTTAAATGGAGGGAGTGTGAATCACTTTCCTTTTTTGTCAGTTTTTAAAAGAATGACATATTTCTCTATTTTTAGTAATAATTTAATTTTAAAATGTTCATTTTGCTCTTAATTAAATGATTCATAGTCAAACATACATGTATCACTTATTTTAGACTATAAGTTTTAAAAGTCTTGTTTTTTCTTTAATTTCGTGTCAAGTCAAACTACGCGAATATTAAAAAATAGCAATATTATCGTTTTGTTCAGATCTAGTCTTACTGTTTTAATTAGTGAAATATTAAAAAACAAATTAAAATAATGTAGGTAGGTACCCTTATGATATTTGTTAAGAGGTTTAAATATATAGTAGGGTTAGAATTAATTTAATTAATTAATCGTTTTGGTTGTCCTCACATGAGCATTAAAAGGTTCATTTTTTTAATATTTACCTTTGTCTGATATGCACTGACCTAATCTTGATTATTTAATGAACTAATCTTAATTATTTAATGACCCGGAAGACATGTTCCCACCACATGGTTAATTTAGGCTTTTTGGCATCTTTGATACTAGAATAAAAAAATACATGTATTTATGCACAGATATATTACATATTTGATACTGAATATCGAATATATGATAGTAGTGATGATACAGGGGATATTTGATACATGATACATTGACAAAATTGATATCGAATGACTGGATGAAATTGATATTAAAGACATTGGATGAAATTGGTATTGAATACATCGTACATGAAATTGATACTGAATACATAGGTACATGAGATTGTGAAACTCATATACATATATAAAGAAGGAGAGGAACACGAGCAAGAGAGAGAGTCTGTACATCCAGATATCTGAAATAAATTACACGCATGTATTTGATATACACATAACTATTCCGTCAAATAAATATAATATATATATATATTCAAAACAATATTTTTTCTTTTTGAATTGTTATTTTAGTGTGTAACGGAAACAATCAACGATCAGCACGCACTCAACCCCCACAAGAAACTGACATCAATCGATAGTGTTAGGTCAACTTCAATTAATACTCCACAACAACAATTTGCAATTATTATAAGGATAACTCAATAAAACTAATAGTCTGAAGTCTTTTTTGAAAAAAAATAAAAAAGTAAAATTATGTTCTGGATTTTTCAAGAGAAAGTTGGTGAATTAGCTGGATTGAAAGATTTATTAGTATTTTAAGTGGATTTGACAGAGGACACAGGAAAAAGTAGGAAAAATAAAGTGTATAGTTCATAGAGGATTCTGGTTCTCGTCTTAAAGGTCTCATCAGAAGGCAAAGTTTTTTTAGCGGTAATAATTAATGACAATAGTTTAATTGATGTTAAATATGTATTTTAACGATAATTAGCAATCTTGTAAATATCTCTAAAGTTTCAGTGAAAATTAATTAATGTGAATAAAGACTTTAATACTCTTTATTAAATGTGTATATATGTTACTGCTAAAAGTTATTTTTGTTATAGTGTATTCCGTTACATGTGATGAACTGGTCAACAACTGTTTCTGTTTGAATTATTTTGTCGAATAGTTTTAGCATTTGACTTTGAAAAAAGGAAGAAGAATATTTATGATTTTGTTCAGATCTATTCTTACTGTTTTAATTAGTGATACAAGTATTAGATGCCATTCTTAAGAGGTTTAGAAAAATGTATAGAGTAGGCTTAGAATTAATCAAATTAGTTAATCGAAATCAACTTCTTTAGACCTACTTATATGGGGTTATATTAGATATATATGTTATTTATCGTAGTTAAGTTTGATTATTTAAGGAATCTTCAAAATTTATGATTTGATAATTGTTAGGTTGTTTGCATTTTAATATTAATATTTTGTATATTAATTTGTGTTGGGTTATGAGGGTGATTAGGGCGTCATGCGGAAGCTTACAATTGCAATCAAGACGGTGATAAATTAGATGACAAATAAAGCGATACTAAAACATAATATTATTAATATGAAAACTAATTTAAAAGAAAAATATTATAACTGTTGAGAGATTAAATCTCCTCATAAACAAAACTCACTAAACGACTACATTGTGGATTCTATTGTGTTATGCTATGAGAATAGGGATCTTCAATTTATAGATCTCCAAAATATTCCTCTAAGGAAAGGATAAACCAAATATGGAAGAAAATTATATTTTCCTTTCAGAAAAAGTTCAAGTATTTATGGTAATACTTTGACTTTTCTTTAAGGAAAAAAATAAACTTCAAATAAGAAAAGAAAATCAGGGTAGGGCGTCATGCGGAAGCTTACAATTGCAATCAAGACGGTGATAAATTAGATGACAAATAAAGCGATACTAAAACATAATATTATTAATATGAAAACTAATTTAAAAGAAAAATATTATAACTGTTGAGAGATTAAATCTCCTCATAAACAAAACTCACTAAACGACTACATTGTGGATTCTATTGTGTTATGCTATGAGAATAGGGATCTTCAATTTATAGATCTCCAAACTATTCCTCTAATGAAAGAATAAACCAAATATGGAAGAAAATTATATTTTCCTTTCAGAAAAAGTTCAAGTATTTATGGTAATACTTTGACTTTTCTTTAAGGAAATAAATAAACTTCCAATAAGAAAAGAAAATCGGGGCAAAACCCTAACAATTTGCTAAAGCTTAGTGTTGCCGCTGCTGCCAATCTTTAGTGACATTTCAGTTTGCAACCGTCGAAATGTCATGATTGCTACATCACTATATTGCATTACTCCATTGACAATAAGTGCATATGTTACAAACTTTTGGTGCAGCATCTAAGGTCTAAGCTATTGGTGGCTTTTAGCTTTTCATATCATTTACTTATTCGCTCTTTATTCCTCCATTATATATGGTAACCTAGGTAACTCCTAAGGTCATTATCTTCACTATTTACTATCCCATTATCTTCCTATTCATTGCTAGGAAGACTTCTTCTACTATAAATAGTGGTGGTCTTCATTTGGTTTGGTACTACACAATATACAAGGAAAATATAGAGTGCATAAAGTTTGTCAAAAAGAGAATTCTTATTAGTTGAAGGGAGGTGTTCTTTTTGTGGAGCTTTGGACTCAACTCTTGTCCAGAGTTGTTGAGTTATACTTTGTGAAGACTGTTGTATCCTGGAGGGGACAAGTCAAGAGGACTACTGCTAGACCGGTGAAAAACATTTGTTGCAGTGGGCTTGAATCTCCTTAAAGAGAGCGAGATATCCGCGCCTCAGCCTGAAGATATTTATTTCTTCATTTTATTTTCAATTGTAATCTTGTAATTCTGTTATTTTGTAATTCTTCACTGACAATAATTAATACCTATACACCCTAAATTGCAATCACTTCTAGCTTATGTTTCTATGATCTTTCAAAACATTATATCTGTGTAAGATTCATCAATGTTTTTTTAAGGATCCAACCTATGGTAGCACACTAATGGTACACTATCCATTAAGTCCTCGTTTGTTTGCATTTAATGAAGGTTTCGATTTGAATGATTTAAATCTTAGAAGGTATTTTGATTGACTTGTTAAAAATAAGAGTTTTTGGCCAAAATCATCCTTAAACTATACCCCAAACTTATAATATATTCTTAAAGTATCATTCTTAGCATAAAACATTCTTCAAGTATTTAAAAGTGGACAATTTTCATCCTTCTATTTTAATTTATCAGAAAACTAACAGATCCCACAAAAATCAAGTCATTCCTTTCTAATTATTATTCTTAGATACGCCAAAATATTATCGTGAACTTTTTTGGTAATTGAGTTTAGCATTATGCAAAATCTTTTAATTTGAAAGTTTTTTCATTTATTTTTCATGTAATTTGATATTAAAAATATTATTAGTTGAAATATGTTTCTTCTCAATCAAATATACTAGAAGCGGCGTTTGTTGGAGACTTCCGCTTCTAATAATGTAGAAAGAAACTCAAATGCGAGACATAATCAATAATTTGATCACTTACTATTACTAAATGAGAAAAAGAGCAGATCATGTACCCTCACACCTTCCAAACATTTTTTTATTTCCGTAAGCAATAATGTCTAAGATTTTAAATATTTTTTTCAGGAACTTCTTATAACAAGTAATGAAATTATGCAGGAAAAAGGTAATGAAATTATGCAGGAAAACTTTTGTTGATAGTCATGTGAAATAATCATGTTTTGTAAGATATCCCTTAGTTTTTTTGACGATATCTGACAGAATGATGAAAATTGCTCACTTTTAAATACTGAAGGATGTTTTCTGCTAAGAATGATACTTTAAGGATGTAGCTTAAGTTTGGGATATAATTGAAGGATGTTTTTGGCCAAAAACTCAAAAATAATGTATATATTAACTCTGTGTATCAGTACTATATGTATAACTCAGAAGACATTGAAAAAGATTGATTTGAATCATCCGTATAGATAATCACCGAGCGTTCTTTGCACCTTCTTGATCATTTGTACAATTGTACTGGGTGTACTACTTATTTTATTCCATTTTATACAACAATTGAAGGATATTTTTGGCCAAAAACTCTAAAAATAACTTATAAATTAGAAGTCATAAATTCGAAATATTCAATTTTTTACTTTTACCATATTTTTGTACTTTTATAGCCTAAAAGTAAGTATTCAACATCATCTTTTATCTTTCCGAAACACCACAAAAAGTATATTATAAAAAAGCAACTTAAAAATTAAAAACACTTAATATAAGTCAATTCACACACTCTCTTAACCATTAAGATCTTTAACAAAATCTTGTATATCATTAAGATGTGTTCTTGTGATGACAATATTCACCACCACTTTATTCATAATCACCGGTCATCACCACTAACCACCTTTGTTATTATAACCATCAAATACCTATGTCATCACAATTACCACTAGAATCCCACTATCATTGCCAACCACTATTGTCGATCGTTTCTACACCTACGTACTAATACCTCTATCATTATGATGTAAATTCAAGTGAACATTTTTATGAGGATAAGCGGTCTGCAGCATGCTATCAAACACGGCTAATTAAAGAGTCAAGATTCTAATGGTGCTTGTGATTCGTAGTTGTGTTTGGTAGTATGCTGCAAACCGCTTATTCTTGAGATTCACTTATTCCCTTTAAAATTTTCACATGAGTTTATATTTTTTTTTAAATCGTAGAATCTTATAATTTTTTTGTTTGTCTATTCCTAAAAGAATCACGTGAATATATATATAAGAAAATACAATAGATTGTTCTAAAATATAAACCTTTTTCCTATAAAAAAAATTCTCGTGATTTGAGAATTAGAAAAGTAAATCAAAAGTTGGGTAAACAACACAAATTCCACTAGCTTAGTACCTAATAATTATCCCCCTTCTATCTAGTTTGTATAATTACACATCATACCATATTTTTTACTTTTGATACATATATTTGTCGCTTCTAGATACATGTAACTGAGAAACATAGTAGTCAGATACATACTCACTAAGTCTAACTAATTAAGGGATATAATTGAAAGTCATAAATTAAGGAAAAAATCATGCTTGCAATAACTTTAATTTGCAATATTCTGGTGCATTATAATATGTAAAAAAAAAAATTAAAATCCTTTCATTTTTTTTAGAAAATTCACCCAGTTGTACCTTTCTTCTTCTTTTTAATTATTTTCTAAAAACTTCGAGTTTCTTTTTCAGCAATGACCAATATCATTATTTCATTAAGAAGATACATAAAATATTCAAATACCTCAAACCTTGGGGGATATAACTTAGATACATAATTGAAGCCTATTCAAAATTTTACACTTAAATACATGTGTATATATAATTGACAAATACATGAAAATTTACTCTAAAATAGTGATAAAGATTCAAAATTTTCAAATGAGAGGGGAAGGAAGAAAACATCTTAATGAATTCTATTATTTTGTGTCCATTTGCTTCTAAATTCTATTGGTATAGAGAAGTGGTTACTCTTCCTCCGGAGTCCCATTCATATATTATAAATGAAAGTAAGTTTTTTCTGTTAACAAAATATTGTTATCTTAGAGACAAGCTCGACTCAGAAGGTTTTGAGGGGGGATCGATCCAATGGATGACCACCCTCCAAACCAATTGAGTCATCCCGAAGGACACACATCTCAATTTAATTGTAGAAAATTGAAAATTCTTAAATAGTGAAAATGTGGGATGTTAGGTAATTATTTGAAAGTGTAGGTAATATTAGTAATATGGTGCGAATGTATGTTTATTTAAGTAGTTTAACTTATATTGGGTATGAAAATTTTTGCTACACTCATAACGACATACCTTGAGAATTAATATATTTTTTTGGGTAAGTCATCGTCCCTGACTTTACGACTTACAAATAAAATAAAAATATGGTCATATTGCCGTTTGACGCAGCCGTTACTTTTTAGATAAGTTTTAAATGACTTGAAAAGAGTTAAAAATTAAAAGTAGGACTCTCCCTGCATTTTATTTTTTGATTTAAAAGTAATTTAAGTTTGATTTTTTTTTATTTTTTTACTTAAAAATTAGTACTTTTTTAAGCCAATTCAAACAGTCTCTTAGATTGTGAATTCTTTATTTTAGCTATATAATATTACAAGCATTTAGGTTTTCAATCAAACTAATTCAACTATACATAAAAATAATTTTAATCTAATTTTAATGTCTTCTTACGCTTAAGTGAGTATTAATTTAAGAATTTATCTTTTTTAATGTCTTTTTATTTAAATCCGTTTAAAACGCCATCCACTATACATTAATTTTTAGAATCTGTCCCACATTCGCCCACCCCCATTACCAGAAAGGGCTAACCAGCAGGATAAGAACACATGCAGATGGCTGTCTTTTTCGACAAATTGACTGGTGGTCCCGTGAATAACATTGTGATTTGTGTCAACGGCTACTTATTAATTTTTAATTTTAAAAAAATAAAATCTTAATAGAAATAAGTATAAATTATATAAAGGGGTTTAGGTCTTAACTAACAAATCCTAATGAGGTAACAAAATTCTACTAATTAACAAATATGAAAAAAAATAACAGCTAGAGGTTGGTTTAGATTTTTCAAATATCAAATCAATGGCCAAACATCGTCAAAATATGTGAAGCAAATAATGAATCTTAATCATTCAGATTAAGTCCATTAAGTGTGTTTGGTTTTTAGGTCTGAATCTGAATGATTCAGATTCAGCCCATTAAGTCCATTTGTTTCTTTTCTCAAAAAGCCTCTTAATGGACCTGAAAAGGTCTGAACGGATCAGATATGCAGGAGAGTCTTAATACCATTCAAACTTATTTAATAAGTTATACAATTATATTGTATCGCCTCTCTCGGTCTTTGCGTGACTTTTGCTCTCACAACTACAAACTTTCTTCCTCTCTTTTCTCAATCAAACACCAATTTTTTCCTCTTGAACTGGTAAGTTTTCATAATCTTTACAAGTATTTTTTTATATTAATAATTTTCTTAGGGTGTATTGATGTTTGTCAAGAACACTTGTTGCAATAATATTTTTAGTGTATTGATGTTCATCAAGGTTTTTGAGTGAAAAAAAATACTATTCATATTAAAAATAATAACTATGTATACATATTTGAGGTCTCTTATTAGAATTTTGTCTTAGGCCAATAATTTTATTGAGACTCAAATCCCTTTGTGAGATAACACTAATAAATTGTTGTTGTTGAACTAGTTGGTGACAAAAATAATGGAACTCTTAATAATTCTCCATCCCAATCTTCAGTTTCAGCTAGAAAAAAAACGTATTCGTCTGAATTGGAAATTGATGAGAAGATGATTACTACTCTGGAGTTATTGATTAAAAAAATAGTGCACCTACATTTGAAGAATATATGGAAAAATTAGATGGACTTGGATGGGAAGAGTCATTATACAATACATGTGTTAGTATATTTTGTGAAAGGGTCCACTACAAAAAAGCATAAATGACGTTAGAGGTTCACAAGTTAGAAAATTGGATTAAGGTTATCGGAAAAAAGATAAGAATTCTTTAGTTTTTCTAATTAGCCAAAATATATGTTAGACGCTGATAATGTGATACCTTATTTATTATTTTTCAACTAGTATTTATCATACTTATTAAACTTTTTGATATTATATTGTGCCTATAAAATACTTTTTATTCGTGATTTTTTAATGTTATGCTTGATGATTATGATATTTTTTTAATCAAAAAGCAATATGTTTTGTTGAAATGAATTTTTTATAATATTTTATTAATATAATGTTTGATTTCATATGCACATTCAGATATTGAAAACAAATAGTTTGATTCAGTGTTCAGATTTGGAGACAACATCTTAATATTCATATGTGTATTTAGATCTAGACACCTAGCTCTTAATGCAAATCTTAATGCTCAGACGTGTATTCAAATTCAGAGGTCTTAATTTTAATGAAAACAAATGAGACCCTCATTTGTTTGCACTTAATGGAGGTCTGAACCTTAATCATTCAGATTCCGTCCATTAAGTACGTTTGGTTTTTAGGTCTGAATCTAATTCAGATTCAGCCCATTAAGTCCATTTGTTTCTTTTCTCAAAAAACCTCTTAATGGACCTGAAAATGTCTGAACGGATCAGATCTGCTACAATATATTTTCCTTTCAAAGACAATATTTATTGCTATAAAAACATTTAGCAACAATTGAGTTAATGTCATTGTATTCAGAATCATTTAAAACTTAGTGACATTTATATAGAGTGTTGGTTATAAACATCGATATTCATTATTGCCACGAAATCCCATTATTTGTTGCAGTGTCTAGGACCTTAAGATGTATTTGCTCCCAAAACATTTTCATTAATAGTAACATTTTATTATTATACATGAGAAACATCACATACTATATACCACCATTGGTGACTACAAACATGTAATTCTTTTTATGAAAGAAGCTAGACTTGTAAAACTTACTTATGACATTATGCAGCTTGTTGTTTGCTAACTAGCTCCAGAGCATCTTCAATCTGCGTAGACACATAATTGTTGTGACAAAGATCCAATTCGCGACGTTGATGAACAGATGAAAGTAAGCATCTCTACATGATTTATTGAAGACTAAAGTAAATATCACTCCCCAAAATCCAACAATGAATCCACTACATACAGATGCATAAAACCCAAACGACAATAACATATCATCGTCTTCATCAACATTGTTGGTTCTGCTTGTATGATCATCATGAACAGTGCATTTTTCGAGTGGTGGACCACAAAGTTCATTGTTTCCTGCATATGACGAAGGATTAAAACTTTGCAATTGAGTGCTCGAAGGAATTTCCCCTGACAAATTGTTACTCGATAAGTCTAAAACACTTAGGAAATTTAATCGAGCAAGACTTGTCGGAATTCGTCCTGTTAACTGATTTCGAGACAGATCAAGAGACTCTAACATTTCCATCGTCCCAATTCCTTGTACGATGTGTCCTGTTAAGTTGTTTCTTGAAAGATTTAGTGAAAGTAGTCCATCTAATTGAGTGATTTCATCAGGAACTCTTCCGACTAATTTGTTACTTGAAAAATCGATGATCTTCAACAATCCGAGTGTTTTATTGTACACAAATTCACTATTTTTCCATTGAACTAATGCATTCTTCAACGAAAGAATAAAAACCATTTCCGTTTTGTTCACCCAAATCAAAAAGAATGCTTGAGGTTGAACTATTACTCTGAAGCAATGATGTGATTTTTTTGAGACAATGCGGGATTTCTCCTGATAAGATGTTATGAGAAAGATCCAAAATACGGATTTTATTCAGATGACACAAATTCGAAGGTATATTTCCATCGAATTTATTGGCTCTCAAACTCAAGACGATCAAAAATGTTAAATCTGAGCCAATCCATGACGGAATTTCTCCAATTAAATTATTTCCACCAACATCCAGGATTTCCAATAGAGCACAGTTGTTCAAAGAGGTTGGAAGATGACCAGTAAAGTTGTTGTTACGCAACTGTAGAGATTGAATATCCATCAAATATCCAATAGAGCTAGGAATTTTACCGTATAGCTTGTTGTTAGCTAAATTAAGAACGGCTAGTTCTTCGAAATTCATGAAACAATCAGTGGGAAGTTCTCCTGAAAGCATGTTATGCGAGAGGTCAATGGTACGGAACAATGGATTGGCTATTTTGCACAAGAAAGATATTGATCCAACAAACTTGTTTTTCGAAAGGTTCAATGTTTCCAAGTCTGATGAGAATGATGGGACTAAACCTGATAAGTTATTCGAACTAAAATCCATTATTTGATACTTAGTTTCTAGAAACTTGGAAGACAAATCAGGAACTTCTCCGCTTATTTTGTTATTAGAAATGTTGAAGTACATCAATCATTTCAGGAGAAAGATCCCAAAACCAGTTAGGAGCTATATCTGATATACCAACAAAAGAGATATCAAGATATGAATACGTCTTCTGAGTTCGTAGCCATTGAGGGAAACGATGCCCCATTTCACAATGCGAGAGTCCTATAACTTGTAACTCGAAAGGAGGAATCCAATCAGGCCTCAACTGAAGAGAGAATGAGTTATACGACAAGTCCAACTCTTTTAAGTTGGAAAGATTTGAAAGATGTGATTCTGTGATTGGACCTTCGAAAGAATTTGAATTGATTCTCAATATCTCGAGTTTTGAAAGCTGTTCAATACTTTGAGGTAACCTCCCTTTGAATTTGTTATTGCTCAAATACAACTCTCTTAAAGCTGAAAACATTGTTAAGTTTGGAAACAATCCTGTAATTTGATTCGAAGATAAATCGAGAATCTTCAAATGTGTAAGGTTACTAAATGAGTAAGGAATTTCACCAGATAAGTTAGCACCTTGAAGTTTAAGGTATTCTAGTCTTGGAAATGAACCAATGAAATCCGGTATTCGACTTGTACCAAAATCATTGTTACTAAGGTCCAAGTAGTTCAAATGCTGCAATTCAAGCAATGAAGGAGTAATATTACCTTTCAAGTGTTGATCCACATCTAGAAAAGGTTGTGGTGTATAGTGAATATCAACCATCACGACATGACCTGTTTTGTTGCTACACTTTACACCGTTCCAACGACAACATTCTTGTTTCTCTTCTTCTCTCCCCCACGATGAGAGGATATCGTACTCATCTATAACACCTTGCTTAAACTGGACAAGAGCTTGTCTTTCCTTCTCAATGCATAATGTTTTACCCCAACTTGTTTCAAGTCCTATGAACATTGAAAATGCAATAATGAATTGTAGAAACCTATTGATTTTCATTTTCTTCTGCAAAGTGATCAACCAAGTTTTAGAAGATATATAGGAAAAAAAGCAATATACTATAGTGATTAAGATTGACTTAAAACGTTTACTCGAAAATAATCAATATATATATAGACCTTGGTCTCTAAGAAAAAGTTAGACTTGGTCTTGGTACACAAGTTCGTGGAAAATTCTAATAATTCAAGTGTGGTAAGTAAGATGAGACAATGACATATATCAACTGATTATGACTGCAGCTTAATTTCCATGTTGAAGACTTACCAGTTTGATTACCGAAGTCAACTTTGGTAGAATAAGATATAAATTTAAATAGAGGTATTTAAAAGTATAGGAAATAGCCTTTCTACGTGACAAGGTAGGGGTAAAGTCTTGCATACACGCTATGACTAGTATAACAAAAATAACTTTTAGCAGCAATAAATATGTATATTAACAAAGAGTGCTAAAACCTTTATCGATATTAGTTAATTGTCATTAGACCCAATGTTGCTATATGCTAAGGACATTTACAAAAAGTGTTAATTGCCTCTATAATAATATAATTAGTAGCAATTAAACTATTACCGCTAAAGATCATTTTTTATGTAGTGTAAAGCTTTGTGCATTTAGAGGGAGAGGCAAGCTCTTTTTTGTGAGTTCTTTCTCCGTGGTTTTTCGGCCAACTTTCTGCCACGCAACTAATTTCACAGAATATCTACTACGTCCCACCAACATTAAGTATCAATTAACTATCCACCAAGACTGGGACAGATGGAAAGAAATCACCGTGTTTTTGTGTCTGCTTGAATTCTTTATTTGCTCTTAGAACTACCAGTAGCGGTTGCTGTTTTCAAATTGTGATGTTTCATCTCATCATAATGCTTGATAGTGATGTCATTGTCACATTTACTACAATGTTTAATTCTCAACTAATATGGGTTTCCCTGGAACTTGTGTACTAATTAAGACCTAGTCTACCCTTGTACCAAACAAGCTCTTCTTTGTGAGTTTTTTCCTTTTTAGATAACCGTGGTTTCTAGGCCAGCTTTCGACCACTTCGACTATTCCACGGGATATCTATATATCATCTTCCACCAGTAACATGTACCAGGTAGGGGTGTACATGGCTGGGTTGGTTCGGGTTTTTCAAATATCAAACCAAACCATTCGTGTCAAATTTTTAATTAATTTATAAACCAAACCAAACCAATAAAACTCGGGTTTTTCGGTTTTTCGGATTTTTCCGGTAAAGTATTCATACAAACATATTATTTACTTGTACTTCAAATATTTCTTTAGTCCTACCAAAATACAACTATCTAAGGTGTTTCTTAAAGTTACATGACTAAATATTAAAGGAAATTAAAATTAGATTATGTATTTTAATTGTCTAAACCAATGTAAAACTAAAAAACAAATATTCAATATTATTGTTATTTTTAGTGTTGAATTGATTTCCTTTTTGCATTAGTATTAATTTGATTTTGATTTAAGCTTTATTATAATTACCAGTGGACTATAATCTTTATTGACTCATTCATAATTCTAAGTTTCAAACTTGAAATAATATATTAAAAGATAAAAACTATGGAAAAGTATAAGAAATATTTAAAAATTATATCAAAGTAAATATTTTTATGTATAAAATAAAATTTTAAAATTATATATATAAATTCGGGTTGGTTTTTTTTAGTTAAAACCAAACCAACCCAAATATAGTCGGGTTTTTTTTTTCAAAACCAAACCACTAGTCAGGTTTTTTTTCCAGGTTGACTCAGTTTGCGGTTTGGTTCGATTTTCGGTTCGATTTTGTACACCCCTAGTACCAGACAACTCTATCCACCAAGGCTAGATAGATAGAAAGAAATCACCTAGTGCGTTTTTGTTTATGTTAGAATTCTTTAATGAGCTCTATTAATGGGTAAATTTTTGCACTAAATTGATTAGGGAACTTTAAGTTGTGTTATTTAATCCATTGTACTTCTACAAGTTCTTAGCATCAAAAAAGAAGAAAATAGTACTATTGTAGCTCATGATTCCCTCAATTTCAATAATAACATACCTAGTATAGTCCTAGTGAGATCTGGAAAATTATATTCTTCTTTATTGTCATTAGATACGATGTTACTATAGGCTTTAGTAGCATTTACAAATACTACTATAATATAATTGTCACTAGTGATGGCTTCTAAAAATACACATTTAGCAGCCCAATTAAGTTATTACCTCTAAAATACATATTTAGTGATAGTTAAACTATTATTGCTACTTAATTGCCGCTAAAAATACTTTTGATTTAAGGTTAGCGTCTACGAAAAACACAACAATTACTACCAAAATCATGATTCGACTTATTCACATCACGATTCATAAATGTCTTGAGATTTATATTATGCAAGGAAATATTGTTTTTACTAATTTCAATTGAAGGATGACACAAAATCAATCTATTTTCATAATAATATAATATTCATAATTAGCTCATTCATCTCAGTTAGTAGTTCCAGCCCCATATCAAAGACGCGATGGAAATCATCACTATAGTATTGAAATTATCAATATCATTACTATTATCAATATAACTATTAATATAATTATAATTATTCTAACTATAGTGAATATCATAGTACAAAAATTATAGTAAGGATCTTCACCTCTAAATTATTATTTTCTTTGTCTCAATTTATGTGGTACTTTTTTATTTTTCGAGAGTCAAACAGTTTAAGTTTGACCGGAAATTTGCACATGGAATCTTCAATTTTTTTGAAATGAAATTTATATATTTATAAACTACGTAAAAAGTGCTATAATTCACAATAATTGACAATTCAAAATATTTAAAAATATATGAAAAAAATTCGGTCAAAGATAAACTTGTTTGAATCTCGAAATTCGAAAAATGTCACATAAATTGACGGAAAGAGTATTAAAAATTATTATTCAGATAACTCGAATCTATCCTTAAAAAAATTAAGTTCAATCTAAAATATTTCTTATACATCCTTTTCCACTCCTTCACGATTGATTATGCATGCCATAGGATCCCACAAAATTTTATGGAAATATTTTCCTCAAAAATTGAATGAGTCACTCTCCTTTAATATTTGACTAAGGGTTTGTTTGGAAAGCCACTTAGTAATTGGAATTGGTGTAATTACTAGGGTAGTAATTACCAGCCTAGCAATTACACTGTCTAGTAATTACACTGACCTGTTTGGTTGCCACAGTGTAATTACACTGTAATTACACATGTCCTGTTTGGATGCCACAGTGTAATTACACATGTTCTGTTTGGATGCACAATTGCAATTATAAAATTATAATAAATTTTAAAAATAAAAATTAGTTATTTAAAATTTATACTAGACAAATAAGAAACTTTATAAATGACATTAAATTAAATATTTAAGATATATATTCTTTTTTGAAAATATATTAATTAATAAACATATTTTCTGTAACTAATATTATGAAAAAATAATTGATTTATATTTTTTCAAATTAATATATTTCAATTGAATTGATCGTAACAACTAAAAGTATGAAGTTTCTACGAACATTGTGAAATGCATGTTTGATAAAAAGAATAATATATAAATAAAATGTCATAAATTATTAAATGTTTGACAAAAATATAATCTATCAAGTCTAATTAAAAAATGACGTGCAGTGTAAATTCAATATTACTAAAACAAATGAAACTGAAAATATAACATAAGTTATAAATTCAACACAAAAAATGTAACATAATACTCTTATAACAAATTTCAACATAGCAATAAATATGATTTATTTTTATTTTTTCTTAATAAAGAAAACGTAAGTCTATAACCTTACTTAACAATAAATTCTATTTTAATTTAAAAATTATAATACTAATAAAATTATGCTAATGAGAAAATAAGCATGGCATAAAGAAATAGATAATACGAGAAAATTACATAGAATCACGTAAAGTAAGGTTGAGAACAAGAAGAAAATGAAATATAATAATATAAAATATATAATAAACTTTTACAAATTTTTAGAATAATAAAAATAAAAATAAAAACTTAAAATAATAGAAGTAAAAAGAATTAAAACAAAAAAATAAAAATAGAAAAAAAAATTAAAAAGTAATCAGGTGGTAATTACACCATGTAATTACCAGCAATTCACAACCTCTGCCTGTGAATTGTAGAGTGTAATTATCCCCTGCCAATTACACCAATTACCTGCTGACCAAGTAATTACCTGTCCTTCCAAACAGGACAAGACAGTGTAATTACATCAAATTTAATTACCAGGGTGTCTTTCCAAACAAGCCATAAATGAGTGGACCTTAGACACTCTCCATTAAACTTTACAACTTTGAAGAGTGACTTATATTTTGATAAAAATAATTAGTCAGCATACAATAGCATAAAGACATGGCTTTATAACCATGATTGAAATTACAACTAGACATCTGATTCAGTACTCATGTATTGAGAAAGCGCGAAGCTAGAGTGTCAGATATATATTCAGTTAAATTTCGTAAATTCGATTCAAATTGTGTATTCTCTTGAAAAATATTGAATATATATATAGATTATTAATCTCAATAACTTTAAAAAGTTCAAATTAAAAATTTATAAACTTTAAATTCTGACTCCACTACTTTGAAATATTTCTTTGTCTATAAGTATATATATGCATTAAAGCTCATGCATGGATATATGCAATAGAAAAGAGAATATACATAATGATTCTTAAATTTTATGGTAGTAAGTAATTGAAAAAATATCACTTTAATTTAGTCCATAAAAAGCTAACATGTACTCCATTTTATTTGTCCATACCATTGTGTTAAAGCCACCGACTTATAACTCTTTTGATTTGTTGTATTATTGGTAATTGGTTAATACATAGAGAAAGGTAGGATAATATAATTACTCCAATAATGATAGTTTCTTTTGGGAGAGTGTATATAAATTTAATATCTATCTTTATTTATTTTTATTAATAAGATAAGAATAATATTTATTAGGACAAATTATAGAAATCACATACTTTTAAGGTAAAATTACAATCTATCCCTTAAAAGTTTATAATTACAGAAATCCCTCAAATGGATACAATAATATAAGCGTTGATACAGTAATTGATGCGCGAGATACATTAATCGTTAAGTAAGATACATTACATTTTATACATGATACACTGATCTGATGTACATTTTATACATGATACACTAATCTGATATGTGAGATACAATAATATAAGCGCTGATACATTAATCTGATGCGCGAGATACACTAATTTAATGCGCGAAAATGAGGGATTTTGGAAATTTGTAAAACTTATAGGGGATAATGGTAATAAGTAAACTCAAAGGTGGGATTTCTGTAATTTTTCCTAGATATTATGGGTGAAAGGCAATAGTAATTATTTCGACTCTTCGTCTGATTTTACATTTTTATTCAAATAAATTTTAAAGGATAAAAGGAATTATTGTCTTTTCTTTTATTTCAATTTTGATATGATATGTAAATCAAAAATTATATTATTCGTTCGATTTCAACTTATATGCAACTATGCTTGTGCCAAAAGCTACGGTTGGAACAAGTTGTGAGAGTAAAATTAAGTTGAAAAGAAGAAAAAAACAGCTATTTCTAAATTGTTTTTTCACGCAACACTGTTTTGAGAGAACTTTCACTTCTAGCAAAATCTAAAAGGATTTTCTCTAATGATGTTTGATTTAACTTTCAAAAGATTTAAAAAAAAAAAATTGTATTGCCAAATAATATTCTTAACATAATATAATATATATCTTTTATTTTGATTCAAATCTTGTACGGTTTTTAAAAAAAGTTCCACATCTTTAACAGACTTTAAGAGTAGTTCTACATCGTTAATTAATAATTGTGGTCCTAATATTCGTTGGAGACAAATTTTATGGAGTTTAGACTATAATTTGGATAGCAATATTATGAGTTAATATCTCAAAAGGTCACTCAATTTTGAAAATTTATCTAGCAAAGTCATTGAACTTTGTTTTGTATCAATAAAATCACTCAACTTACAGTTTTGTATCAAAAAAATCATTCAACTTAAACTTTTGTATAAATAAAATCACTTAACTAAATTTATTATTGAATTTTCTTTTTGATATCACAAAATAGTATTTTTTTTATGCCAAGTATACATTAATGGAGTTTAATTATCATGCATTTAATTAAGCAACAAATAAAGGTCTCTTGAGTTGGATATATATCACGGGTAAAGTGTTGATTTAGTGTGGTAATCCTATTAAATTAAGCGAATACATTAATAATTATGGCTGTCACGTCTCATTTGCAGTGGAAGTTTTGTAATTAAAACTCCATTAATAAATGTATACATAGCATAAAAAATAACTACGAAAAGGAAAAAAAATTCCTGTGTAAAGCGCTAACTAATTTGTTTATCAAACTTCTCATTATTCACTGCTAGGTTAGGTTTAAGATTTTAAATTATAACCAACAAATAAGGGCTCCTGGGTGGGATATATCACGGGTAAAATGTTGGTTTAGTGTGTTAATCCTATTAAATTAATAATTAAGGCTAAATTTAGTTAAATGATTTTATTGATACAAATGTTAAAGTTGAGTGATTTTATTGATACAAAATAAAGTTTAATGACTTTATTAGATAAATTCTCAAAGTTGAGTGACCTCTTAAGATATTAACTCCAATATTATTAATTATGTTTCTATTATAGATTTATAGTCAAACCAAAGGGAAGCAAAGTGTGACATGTGGACTAAAATAAACCTTTTCTTTCATTCATTTGGTGTTCGAATTCAAATTAGATATTTAATACCCTCTTTGTCTTATTTTAACTATGTTTTTTAATTGGGCACAAAATTTAAAAATATAAAAAAGATTTTATAATTTTATAATTTTAAATTAAATATTTGTATCATATATCATATTTTGATATTAAATATAACATGTAAATATTATAATTCAAGAGGATATTAAATATTAAAAATATCATTCTCTTTTAAGCAAATAAAATAAGAAAAAATTGACATACAAAATAAAATAGATGAAGTATAGCAAATGTTGAAGTAGAAAATAATACTATTTGACCAGGCTAATCTAAATTCACATCGAATAAACTCATCAAAGAGAATATAACTTTGCCTAATTCTTCTTGTTCTTATTTTTTTTAGAAAAAACAAAAACACATGACTCCCAACTAAAATGTTTCCAATTAGACAAATTAGTAGGGTCGAAGCTAGAGCTCAATTACAAATTCAGTTGAATTCTATGATTTTAGTTCAAATTTATATATATATATATATATATATATATATGTGTGTGTTATTTAAAAGGATTAAAATTTCAAATCTATAAGCTTCAAATATGACGTCTCTACTACCGATTAGGGTAATTATTCATGAACGATAAAAAAGATAAATAGTTCAATTGCGTTTGTTATTGCTTAAATAATGAAACAAAAAATATACTTTATAATAATCAAATGTCTCACATGAAAACATATCCAAATAAAACTTCACAAAAGCATATGCAATTGAAATTTCTTTTAAATTTCTAAACAATGTCACTTTGTTAAAGTTCATGACTTTCTCCCTTTTCAACTTTTTTTTCTTTATGGTCCACATCTCTATAATTCATCTTTCTTTCATAAAGTCCTCATTTCAAATAAAGAATGCAAGTTGACGTTGATCGTGTATGTATATTCTTTATTTACCTGCAAAAAGTTAAAAACAAAAAAAGAGAATCAATTAAAGTCATTACCATAAAGTTACTATTAGAAAATATAGAATTAGCTATGAAATTTATCGATAATTTTCAGCTAGTCAATCGCTAAATAACTCTTAGCTTATTTAATTTTCTTATAATTTATCGCTAATTCATAGCTAAATGGAATTAGCATAGGCTTTTCGCTTGTTTAGTATATGAAATTTTGTCTCGCTAATTATTTTCTTGTTTTCTAGTAGAATGACTCAGCAAACAATTGTATATGAATTTAATAGAATCTAAAAGTAAAAAGGGAAAACTGATAAATTGTTGTCATCACTTTACAAATTGAAAAAGAGAATAATATTCAAAAATATATAATTATCTTTTTTTTTTTTTTTAAAGTATGATAAAAATGTGAGTTCTTACCATTTCGTCCAAATATTCTTCTTAAAAATGTTAAGAAAATGATGAGAAGAGCAACACCAGCTAATAATCCAATGATAAGTGCAAATGTCTTCTCATTCTCAAAATGATGAGAACCTGCAATTAATTAATAGATAAATTATTAAAATTTTTACACAAATCGCATAGTGTTAAGAGCTAAAAACATCATATTCCTATTCATTTCCAAATTACAAAAAAAACCTTAAATTTGGTGGAATCTAGATACATCCCAAAACGTTCCGATACATTGCATCCTGATTTCGGATACATCCTTCAATGTTCCGATACATCGCGTCTCGAGTTCGGATACATTACTCAACATCTCGTTACATTGTGTACGTCCCGATACATCGCGTAAAGTGATGTATCCGATCGATACAAAGTGATGTATCCGAGAATTGGAAAGAGTGGAAATTTTTATAATTTTTTTCAAATGGTAGGAAATTTTAAAAATATGATCAAATAAGTTGTATATTTAGTTATTTTTTCCTAAATTATATGAATAACATTAAAAATCTTTACTCTATCAATCTGTCAGTATATATAAGTTGAATCACTAATTATTTTCTTACCATGATTAGATTTGGATTCAAAATCTCCCCTCGTAGTAAACCTAGCATAACATTTTCCCAAAAACATATTCCCATATGACGCACCGCCACACTCATTTTTCAACCGTCCGATCGCCTCCGATAAACAATCTTGACATTGGCCCATACTCAAATCACCAACACATTGGGCCACACCATGTACATCTAATGACCCACCAATTCTAAAAAGCCCACCAGCCCCATTCAAACTTGTCAAAACCCGGCCCACAGAATTCCCATCAATAAGCCCATTAGAAGGCCCACATTTATTCAACACACAAGTTTTGTCCTCAACACCAAGAAATGAAGTGTTGTCATACTTAACAAAACATCCTTGTAATTGCAATGCACCACCACAATTTTGTGAACAAAGTTTGCCAATTGAACTCACTGCTTTGGCTACACAAGTGGCGCAATCGGGCATCGATAGATCGCCACGACATTGGTAAACCCCGTATAAAATATCTTGTTTCGTTGAGCCCATGATACTAAATTTGTTGTACGATGAGTATGTTGCTGAGTTTACTAGGGATGTTAGGAGGGAGTTGAGATTCGATTCGTATGGTGAGTTTGGTGTGTATTTTATTTGTGAACATCCTCCGTAGACGAAAGCGTCTACCGAGGAATCCGAAAAGGTAAAATGAGAGAAGAAAGAAAGGGAAATAATGGCTATGAGAGTGAAAAGAAAATAGAGTCTTTTGCCCATGTTGAAATTGAGAGAGATGTATTTGTGTGGAGAATGAGAGTATTTAAGTACAAATACAAAGGTTGTGTTCTTGCTTCTTAAGTTTTGTATATATATTATATAAATAAATCCCATGCAAAAAGATTTGTTTATAAAAGTTTAAAGGGGCCAGCCTATTCTATGCTTTTTCACTTTTTCTTAACCTTTACATATGTTATTTAAATTTTGTAAAAAGAGAGTAACTTTGCTTAACCAAGTAAAGTTTCTTTTCATAGCAAAAATATAAAACTTCTTCTTTTTTTATTAGCTGGAATCAAAAGCCAAAGTGTTTTTTTTTTGTTTGAATTTGTCATATCTGCCATATCATAGTTATGAGGGGTTTAATAGACATATTTTAGATGATGTTATTGACGTAGAATTGTTTAATATGTACAAGTCTTAATAATATCAAAAGAAAAAATTGTAAAACTTTAAAGGGTCGGAATCGGTTATATATTCACCTTTAGTTTACGATTCTTTTTAATGATTACTGAAGTTCTATTTATCGAATTCAAAGAAACAACACATGCTAAAAAATAAAATAAGCAAAATTATGAAACAAGTCAAGATGAAAATGAAGGGACAATTTTATTCATCAATTACTTAAAATTTAAGCAGATAATTTCATGATTAGGGTACTACTATCCTTGCCTTTTGCTACATTAATTTTATGAGCAAATGACTGGTGCTTAATTGCAGAATGTTTAATTATGACTTCATAATCTCCATGATATAATGAAGTCTCAATATAACCATCATGATTAGTAGAGCTAATTAATCCTTGATGATTTATTCTCCTCATGAAATCATCTACAACATCCCCAGTAGGCAAATTATTAAAATCATTATCAGTTAAACACATTTTAAAACATCCTTGTGGTTGCCATGGTGACCAAAACATTATCCCTTGTACTCCTGGATGTGTATAAAGCTCCCCCAATATGTCTCTCAAATAATCTGCCTGCACTCCAAAAATCACCACGAGTTTAACTTCTGTACACAGACAGTATATATTTATTCTATGATCAACACATGTTATAATCCCTAGAGATAACATTTATTCAATATTTGTCTTCTATTGGATCACTAAGGTCGACTTTCATACCTGTTTGACACAAGTGGATCTTGCAATCAAACTCCTTTACCTTAGGCCCATATTCCCAGGCCCAACAACAGTTTAATCCAGTTTTTTTCTTTTTTGTGCAATCAAATACATGACTATAGTATATCTAATTTGATAGCTTCAAAAAATGAAATTTTAATGATTATTACCTGAAGGGGTCTGCTTGAAACATCTAACTCAGTAATCCAAATAGGCAAATTTGCAGTTGCAAGTATATCAAGTGCACTTCTAATATAAGGTATAGTTGGAGTATCAAAATGTCCTTGTAGTCCAATTCCAAGAGTTCCATTATAACCCAAAGTTCTAAATTCCTCAATTTTAGCTAAATATTTAGCTGGACTTGCAACAATATCATTAGGATTTTCAATTGTACCCCATTCATTCAAGAACAAAAGTGCACCTTTATCCATATCATAAGCCTTCTTGTAATAATACACCGTATTTTCGCCTGTTTGACTCTCCAAATACGAAAAATGCATGTTTTCATTATCAACATCCCAATGTATAACTTTGCCACGATATCTTGGCACCAACGAGTTAAATCTCCTTTCAATCGCGGTTGCAAACAAGGGACGTGGTAGATCTTTTGCCCATTGAGGTAACATATCCCTATTTTCCCAAACTATGTTGTGTCCACGGAGTAATATGGTCCGGTTTTGGACATATTGAAGCATGGCATCAGCTAAATGGTAGTCGTCTTTGTTAGGGAGTGGTTCAGTTTCCCACCACTTCATTTCGTTCTCGAAAACTGTTAACTTGAACCTTGGATTGTACCAATCTTGATAACCTGTATTGATTAATATGTGAGAACTCATAGCATTGCCAATTGGAAATGAAGAGCTTGTTTGTTTGATCATTATTGTTGCATTGGATATTGGTTGCCCTTGATGATCAACAACTTGTAACTTCACCTTGCTCTTTCTAGTCTGCATGTTACATTTTATAATATCCCAATTAAAAAAAAAAGAACTTTTATTATAACAAGATTTCAAATTCTAATAAAAACGACAGTTAGATACACTAAACTCTCATTAATTCTTAAGGGATTCCCAATGGATTATGTCAGAAATTAGCGATTTTCTAATAGTTGTATCTTGTACCCCTTAGTGGTTGATTCAACAATTTGAACATGTGACCTAAAGAGCGATTTTCTAGTAGTTGTATAGTGAACCCCCAAGGGGATATAATAATAGTGGTTGATTCTACGATTTGAACATGTGACCTTATAAAGATCAAGCATCAACTTTTTATACCTGTCACTCCATATATATATATATATATATATTATTTTTTTTTTATTTTTTTTTTCAATATACATAAAATTCCAAGAAAGTTATTTTATTGACCTTCTCAGTGCTTTGATCCTGATGAGCTTTCCATTCCAACAAGGTAAATGGTTGAATAGAGATACTATCTGCCCATAATTCAACTGAACTAATGTCCTTGCTCTGAAATTAAAACTATAAATGTCAATATCAACAAAAAAAAAAAAAAGAGACAAAAATGTAAAGCATTTAACATTAATATAAAGTAGATGGAATAATAATAAAATTGTAATAAATTGAACCTCAAAATATAACTCAGCAGGGCCAGAAAAGTTCCCATTAAAACCACCCTTCAACATAGACCAACATCCAGATTTTGCAATAACCCAACCTAGAGTCGTCAAATGAGCAGATTGGGTCAAATTTGAATGGATTAAAAAATGAACCATAATTCAATTCGTCCAAATTTTGCTTGGGTCGATAAAAAATCGACTAATATATGTAAAATAACGGGTCACAACTCTAACCTGTGGGAATATCACCATTTGGTGTTCTGATCATTGCTACAACATCAGCTTTTCCACGGCTCACTTGTAACCATGCTACAAAAAATAACAGTGACAGAATCAGAATTTTTAGTAACATGAGTTAAAATATGAAATTAGAAAAAAAAAAATCTAGTGAATTCAACATGTAGTATGTATACATACAAAGTTAATTACATTGTAACTAATTTCCAACGAAGGGGCGTCAATTGACCGATTTTCTTAACAAGGGAAACAAATAATGTACCTGAAATAGTATACATTGTATCCTTCTCAACATGAATTGTTTGAGAAAAACTATGATTTGGTTGTGTTCTATGTGAAGCAACAATAAAGGTATTGCCTTGTTTTGATGTTCTTGTCTCAATTTTTGAACTTCCAAATGATGTCCATCCATTTAATCCATCATTTATTTCTGGATTTTTAGCAATTCCTCCACTATATTGTGGATTTAAAGGCTCTTCCAAACACTACAAAATATATATAACACAAAAAATCGATTAATTCAAACAAATTTTTCATAAATATCAATAATTCGCGTTGTTTTATATAAATTTTTTCGATAGGGAAATTATAAATGTAAATATAAAACATACCTTTGTAGTGAAATGGTAGTCATAGTCTATGGCATACACTGGAAATCCTGCAAAGATATAATATTGTCATAAATATAATTAATGGAAAAAATAAGAAGGAGAGGGTAATTTATATTTTTTATATATATAATAAATATGGATATAGAAGGGAATTAAATTAAAGATTAGACAAATTAAATTAATTAACCTGCACAAAGGAAGAAACAAGAATAGAGTAAAATGTGACACAAAACATTATCTCTCTTGAAGGTATTCATAGTTGTAAATTTCAATATTCTATGTTGTGAAATTATCATAAAATGAGAGAGTTATTTATAGGTAGAAAAAATTCCATAATTGAGTTCATGTGAGGAAACATATTACACTTGAATTATTAATCATTTTAACCAAGTTTGCTCATCATTCATGTGGTGACGTCATATCTACTACTAAAAAATCATTATTTTCCTATTTAATTTTTTACTGGAAAATGTTAAACAACTATTCTTACAATCTCATAGATATATGAATTGAATCAGTGAGAAAAGAAAAATAATAATAATAATACGAAAAAATTAGGAAGATTTCCACTTTTTCAGTGAAATATACTTTTTATCATGTATTTTTTTAGTGAGCTGGTTCGATGGGAAAATTATATTCTATAACACAAATTCTTCACTTATTGCGATTTAGTTTTCACCCCAAAAAAAAAATATCTTTCTATGTTTAAAATAACTTAAATTTAAACTTTTTATTTTAACCTTAGCAAAACCTCACAAATTTCTTACTGGACAACTACTATAACAATCATTTGCGAGTGTTTGAATGCATGTGTTTTGCTCATATTTCTGCACAGTTAAGAGAAAAATCGTTTACAAGACAATTTGTGTCATTATTCTTGGTCTCTTGGATATGCTCGATAATTTATATTTATAGTTACACAAATATTATACTTTACTTTAGATTATAATTTTTAAAAGTCTTTTTTCTTTTTAAAATTATGTTTAATCAAACTGTGTCACGTAAATTAAAATAACTCAGAATTAACACATTATCTACCTTATTATGCACATCTACCTAGAGTCCTAGACTACTTCGTCTTTGGTCATAAAATATCGAATAATTATCATTGCCAAAAAAATGTGATTACATATCTTTAAAAGGTAACCATTATTTCAATATTTTCTGATTTGCAGAAACAGCCACTTATCCTTAACCTAGTCCACAACAAACAAAACTCCCTTGAAAATGAAATAAAATTATTAATAAAACTGCAAAGAACAAAAAAAGTTAAATAATGAGAAAATAATTGTAACAAACTCTACTAATTGAACATCCGCATTCTAACAAACTGAAAAAAACAAGCTAACTAACATATCCGAAACTAGGGCGAATTTAAAATTTAAAAGTTAATGTATTTTTACGATAATGTCAAATTAATAATACAATATGTAGAGTTCGAACAAAAATTAAAATTTACATAAATTCGTAACCAATTCTCTAGATCCACCTGGACAACTAGCTATTAACCATCTAAAGCCTAAGTAGCAACATATATATGGATAATATAAATATTTTTACTCACTAATATTGGTGACGTAGACAGAATTTTCATGAAAAATGTTCATGACCTATACTATAATTATTTTTCAAAGTTAGTCTATGGGTAAAACCACACTGGAGATTCGGCTCAACTTAGCTCGATCAAAACTTGAGCTCATTGAGACAGCTCTATTAAGCTTGGTCAGCTCATTTTGATCGTATAATGATTACTTTAAAATTAAAATTTGTGGATCTTTAAGTCATGATATTGTTTATTATAATTATATATGATTTTGTACTTCTTTAATTAATTTAATGGAATTAATTTCTTAATGTACTTTGTTATTTAAGATAACTTTTTGGGTACAATGATATGTAAGTAATATTTTAAATTTAAAAGTTCAAATAAATTAACATTGTACAATTTTTTTATTTTCTTGTTGCTTTATTTTTATTTTTTTCCTTGAAAGTTCTATTCAGTGTTCAATAATATTAAGTTAATTTCATTTAAATTGAGTTCTACTTCAAACTAATATCATATATAATTCAGTCAAGCTAAATGCAAGGACCAATTTAAATTAATTATGCTTATATTCTAAAATCAATTTATCATAAATTGTGCTCGACTCAATACTGTAATTAAAAAAACTCGATTGGTGGTAGAGGTAGTGACGAAAAGAGAGACAAGAGGAACAAAAAATTATAATTTTAAAACTCAAAATACTAAGAAAGGGTCAAATTTATCATTGAACTACGCAATGCAAAGGGGTAAGATTATCCCCTGAATATTACTATACGAAAGATTTAAATTTATCCTAGGTTTAAAATCGTCTAAAAATAAGGACAAATATATCCTTGTCGCATAGTTTAAAGATAAGTTTAACTTTAACTAATAACAACGAATATATATTTAACATTTACTATTAATGCGGGACAAATCTCTCCTATTTCACATTGCGTAAAAATAAATTTGAGCCTTTACCCTAATTAAAATTGTGATATCATCATTACGATTGCATCAAATAATTTGTCACGTAAATTTTTAATTTTGAATAATTATTCTATGACCCTATTGTTGCACCTACACACTACAATAAGGCACGTCCCCTTCAACTTCCTAAGTTTAGAAAATAGAAATAAAATTATGCATTTATGGGGCCTCTAATACAAAAATATATTTCCTCGGTACAACAATAGTTGTCCGCTATACTAAAAATAATTGTCCAATAATACTTGTTCAATTTAGAAAATCAAGAGATAATTTACCTTTTGTGTCTATTTTACACTTGCTATTAAATACTAATGTCAAAGGAGTACTATTTATTATCTAACATATTTCTCAGAACATTAAATTTAATAAAGTCAAAGAATAGTATAGTAATAATACCCTATTATTTATTGTTTCTTAAGGGGTGTGTCAAGTTAACGCTGAACAACTATTATTGGACAAAGGGAGTATAAGGAGAAAAAAAAGAGGTTTACAACAACGAGAAAGTTACTTTAATTTATTTTCTTTTAGAATACCTCAATTATTAATGAATTTATGTGCCACTAATACACTTTAATTAAAAACATATGTAACACTATAAGAAACTTTACAAATTTATTTGCGGAATATCGGTGATTAATTAGTATATCATCACATATAGATAAAAAAAATAAAAAAATAAAGAAGAATCAAATAATATAAGACTTTTTAATAAGGTTTATAGAAGAAAAGAGCTTTCTAATATGAAAATTATAAAAATGGTATAAGAAATCAATCTCTGGTAGAATATTTTGTAGCATTAATCATAGAATATTTATATTAAATGTAGAATAATTTACTTTATTTTATCTCTTATTTTTCTTAGGGAAAATAATTGTTTTAGTCCCTGTGTTATTGCCTTATTTTGATTTTGATCCCTGTGATATCTTACTTCCCAAGTTTAACCTTTAATTAATTATAATCAATTATTTTAGTCCTTCTACTAACGGTGATAACCAATACAAACAGATTTGTTATTTCTGTCAAGGGCAATTATGGCACTTCACATAATATTATATTAAAAAAAAATCAGATTCACGTGACAAACACATTTCACAAGAAATTGTTCTGTCCAAAGTAAAGTGTTGAATTGTAAAAGTTAAGTGTTTATAATATTACTTTCTAAAGCTCTTTCTCTCTCC
>NW_006239244.1:111198-123613 GCF_000226075.1 Solanum tuberosum | reverse complement strand
TGTTTTATCTGATTTGATATCTGAAACTTTTTCTTACAAAAAAATTATGAGCTCAAGATTAAGGTGGGTAAAATTGCAGTAACAATTAGTATTGGCTTTTCAACTTTAGAATTAATCATTTTCTGCAATATGAATTGTGAAATCTATGAATTAATCATAGTCTTCTTTATAATTTTGAATTGTTGTTGGAGCTGAAAGAAGTTAAACAAGTGACAACCTAAATTGCTCTTTGTCTCTTCAAAAATGTCAATTAGAATCTCCTACAATCATGTTTGTCGACCAAGACGGCAAGACCTGTATGCTGTATACATAGCTAGTCATAAACCTCAACCTATACTATGTTTCTCCTTAGTTACTCATGTAATTAAGAGCAAAATAAGACTTGGCGTATTGAGAGAAAGGTGGGCCTTGGAAAAACTAAATTGTTATTTGGCAGTGAAATATGAAGGTACATCCAAGAATATGTTTATTGTGAAAATGTGTAGTAATACCAACTCATTAAAGTGATGAGATGCAGAGATGAACTCACTTGGAGTCGATAGGCCCTTGGGTAACACACCCAAACATGTTCTTTGCTATTACAAGCTTCCCGAATCTTATATGCAAAAAGGGTATCAAATGAAAGTTGTGTTAGCCTTGATAAATGATATGGCAGTTTTGGCCGATAGAGTCGTTTAGAATTCTTTCGTATTTTATTTTATTTTTCAATTATCGGTGCGCCGGTGCGCCCCTAAGAATACTCTCTCATGCTACATTGAAATGGACATGGACGGAATCACTATCCTGTACACTGAGCCTTCTTTTGGAGAGTAAGTCTTGAAAGAGATCGTGCCCCTTCCCTCCATATTAGAGAGGCATGATTGTACTTCGTCATGGAAGGCTGCATCTTTGCCAAAAGCTTAATTGAAATGGGGTTAATCCAGTTAACATGCACCTAATGTTTGAGTATATATGCCCAAATGATGTGATGAAGGTAAACGTCAACTTAATCAATTGTTGGATTTCTTGTTATGGATTGTATCAATGTCACATGAAGTGCAATTTTGGTTCTTATTCTTGATTGACATAACTTTTTTGGTTGCTTCTTCCTAACATTATATTCAAGTATCTGATCATGTTGGGCTTAATTTTGTTGGCAATATTGGTGTTCACCGTTTAAGCGTAAGGAATGCCTCATGGAATTTTATTAAGAATTTGGTGCATTATATGTATGTTATTGCTGATAGACCGGCCATTTGTTTTCCCTCTTTTTCTCACCTCTGTATTTCAATACCCAAGATCAAGTAAATTATCATGAAGATGCGTGATACAACAAATGTTTAGCAACAAGTTTATGAGTTGATTTTTTTTTGGTTTAAAAGGGATCTTTGTTTAAACATAATTAGGTAGCCCTTACATTATGGTTAGGGACTAATCCAGGAACCGGATGTCCTATAGTAATAGCATCTCTATTAACTTCTACATTAACTAAAAAACTACTAGTTTGTACATTTGTCCTTGAGATACTAAAATTGCCCAGTTTGGCTAGGTAATTACAAACTGCTAGATTAGACTTTCTACTAATAACTCCTCCTTCTTTATCTTGTAATAGGGCTTCTTCAGTCCACGTTGGAGGGAGCTGCAAAAACTTTACTTCATTTAGTGTGGCTCTTTTACATCCTTCCATCGCTAGTATGTGAGCCACTTTGTTGCCTTCCCTAAATTTGTGTAGGATGATTGTATAGGCTGATTAGGTTGAGAAGATACCATTGGGGTTAAAGGACCACGTGATGAAGTCTGAGGGACTAAGGTAATCTTGAACAATAGCATTACTGATCCTATTTTGGACCTCTTGAGGGAAAACAAAGGAGCAGTTTGTGAGTTGATTATCAATGCACACGATAACTATATGTCTACTTTTTTATTACACATCTTTCACTTGCTTTTTTCCTCTAATCATATCCTGGATTAGGCGTTGACTATTTCAAGCTAATTGCGTTGTTGTTTTCAGGTTTGGTGAGTGTTTGTAATAACTTTTAGAAAGAATTGCAACAGAGATAAGGTGGTTACATCTCTCTACATGAACATTTATAGAGATCTCCACAAGCCTGCTCTCGTAATTGAAGGACGCTTTGTATTAGTGGTAATAATCCTCTCTCCTCTCTTAATTTTTTTCAGCATCTCAGATACTATACTAATTTGGTAGTGAGTATTCAATTTAGGTATACGTTGAGAATCAATTGAGATAACCTGTGAAATGCACTTAGTTTTTTGAATTGTTAATTGAGATTTATATCAAGGAAATAAAGTTCTAATTAGACATAAAATTATATGATTTTGGTGCTCTTTGAAATTAAATCGATAGGCTAAAGCAACTCAGTAAACTGATTATTTTTTAACTTAAAGCTGATCCAAAGTTTCTAAATTAGTAACTTCAATCAGCCATGAGCATGATTAACTTTAAAGTCACAGAGAAAAAACTAGCTCTAATTCAACTACATATTGTCATCAATTTTTTGTAACTTCTTTGTTCAAGGAACATTTTTCTTTTTGGCTTGTGGGTTACTTCTCAATCTCTTGCTACTTTGAGAAAGTGCTTCTTGTAATCTTGATGGTGGGACATATTGTTTTCCCATTCTCTCGATGAAAAGTGGTCTTGTACCTTCTCTGGAATGGTCGCCTGTTTCTTCTAAAACGAATGCAGAACTCCTCAATTGATCTTGTGATACCCTTGGTTGTTTGTTAAGTTGATTGACCTACAATATACAAAGAAAATAAGTCAGCTTTTAAGATTTGATACAAATAACATATGTCGAGAACAAGAAAAGGTAATTACAATTTGTTCAGTAACAAATGAGGAGCTGGGCTGCATTGATATCACACTCTCAACAATGGTGTTTGAAACCTACAATAAGAAAATATGTTTAATGTTATTATCCTTGTGAAGTGAATCAACTTATTTGATTACTTACTTCTGTTGCTGCATTACTAAGTGTAGAAGGGCCTTCTTTTTCGACTTGTTGATGGACTGGTTGTTGTTGAACTTCAGAGTGGTTACTTCCCATAAGAATAGGGCACTTTCTGCTATTGTGCCCTAATTTTCCACATGATCCACACTTCTTTTTTCTGCCTTTTCTTGATGTTTTTAACAAGGTATGCTTTCTAGAATCTGATTCTTTTTGAGTTGTCTCATCAATTCCTCTCTTCCTTAGTTTTCTTGGTCTGCCTGGTTGTGCTTTATATATGGGTGGCAGAGGTGGTTCAATCCCTGTCTTAGGCCATTGCTCAGTGTTAGCAATTGGCAAGATGGATGGACTATAACTTTTCATATACTGCTCAACTGTGTAGCATTCATGAACATATATATCGGGCTCATCCTTCTTAACCCATATAGCTGCAATAGCATGACTACAAGGAATTCCTGTTAAATCCCATCTCCTACAAGAACAGGTTTTCTCCTTAAGATCGACAGAGAATAGTCTAAGATAGATATCCTCAATTTGATAGTGGAATTGGTCAGATTTAATGGCAATACATTCAACAGCTTTTGCCTTATTTTTCTCTAGCTTTAACATGATTTTAGGGCAGATTCGTTGGCAATACTTCATCATTTTGTCTCTATTCTTTTGAAGTCTGGACATCATATAGATCCTAATTAATTCAAGCATTGTCAAAATATACTTATCTCTTGCATGTAGAAGTACACTGTTGAATGACTCACACAAGTTGTTTAATAAAACATCACATTTTGGAAAAGAAGAAAAAAAAGCCCTTGACCAGTGAATGGGAGGTTTATTAATAAACCATTCAGGGGCTTTTGAATCTAATTTTGCCATCTCTTCCATATGCTTGGAGAATTCAGGTTCTGTTGTTGCCCTGGCAGCTTTCCATAGGATATCTTTCATTGTTTGTCCTCCAAAACCTTCAGTTTTGAAATTATTGTGTAAATGCCTCACACAAAATCTATGCGCAATATCTGGCATTATCTCATCAAATGCTGGTATTAGACCTTTTTGCTTATCAGAAATGAAAGTCCATGCAAAAGGATTTTGTGAGATTCCTAAGTCTTCATCAAGAAGTGTAAGAAACCAACTCCATGTTTCCTTCAATTCACCTTCCACTACTGCGAATGCAATAGGATATATGTTGTCATTTCCATCAATGCCTACTGCTGTCAATAACTGACTCCCTTTTTGGTGCCCTTTCAAATGACATCCATCAACCCCTATTATGGGTCGACATCCAGCTAAAAATCTACAAAGACATGGAGAGAGAAAGAGCTTTAGAAAGTAATATTATAAACACTTAACTTTTACAATTCAACACTTTACTTTGGACAGAACAATTTCTTGTGAAATGTGTTTGTCACGTGAATCTGATTTTTTTTTAATATAATATTATGTGAAGTGCCATAATTGCCCTTGACAGAAATAACAAATCTGTTTGTATTGGTTATCACCGTTAGTAGAAGGACTAAAATAATTGATTATAATTAATTAAAGGTTAAACTTGGGAAGTAAGATATCACAGGGATCAAAATCAAAATAAGGCAATAACACAGGGACTAAAACAATTATTTTCCCTAAGAAAAATAAGAGATAAAAATTATTTTCCCTTTTTCTTATGTATAAATATCAATGTAATTTGATTTATTGGATAAACAAATTGAGACAAATAACAATCATTCATTAGCATATCATCCAGATTCACTTATCCATTTTGGTTGTTTACGCACAACATAACTAATTCATGAGATGCTATCTTGTCAGCATAAATATTGAATAATTTGTATAGTAAGATTTGGCTATATCGAGTGAAAATCATATAATGTTTTTGAACATAAGAACTTACGATTTTAAACTATATTTTTAATGTGAACATTGATACTTTCTTTGTCTCAATTTATGTGACACATTTCAAATTTTGAGATTCAAAATAGTCTATTTTATACCGTAATTTTTTCATATATATTTTAAATATTTTGAATTGTCAATTATTGTATTTTTTTTACGTAGTTTTCAAATATATAAATTTTATTTTTAAAAAATTGAAGATCTCATGAGCAAATTTTTGGTTAAACTTAAACATTTTGACTCTCGAAAAATAAAATGTGTCACATAAATTGAAACAGAGGGAGTACATGTTTTATTTAAATTTGTTTTTTAGTCGGTTTATAAGAAAAGAATGTCTATTCTTTTTGGCTAGCTCTTTAAGTTCAAGTTTTCACGTAGAATGTTAAGATCACAAGATAAAAGTTTTTTAATTTTCTTTATTTTTGTGCCGAGTGAAAATCAATCAAATAAATTGTTGGCGTATTATGCATTTTATTATTAAAATAAAATATTAAGTGCAATGTTAGTGGGTATAAATTGTGGTAGAAGATGACTGTTGGTTCTTGTAACTTATATGTCTATTAGTTCTTGTAACTCTCATGGTCATTAGTTTCTTGTAACTCATATGACCATTAGTTTCTTGTAACTCACCATTAGTTTCTTGTAACTCATGTAACATCTATCACATTTATCTACCCTTCATTCTACCTATATTGATTATATGGAAGACTTCTTTCACCTATAATTAGAGGTGTTTCTTCCTTTGTCAAGTATCTCAATAAAGATGAGAAGTGTGAAATAATATTTTAGTGTGTAGTACTGAAAGAGAGAGTTGAGACAAAGAAAATATTCTAAGTCTTCAACTATATTCACTATATACAAAAGAGAGTATTTAAATATATGTTGAAGGAAGGGAATTTTTGACCAAAATAAGCTACTATTTAAATCAATTTACAGTAATAATACATTTTTTTGAAACTTTACAAAACTAGTATAAATGTTGTTGGCAGTAACGTATTAGCCTATATTTTATTTCAAAAGAATAAACGGACAAAAGTTAATGAGGGACGACGTTAAATAGGAAAACGTTACTACGGGTAACGTTTTATATTTATTTATACATTTAATTCTAAATTTTCTCTAAACTCAATTTTGACCCTTATACGATTTAACCTACTCTAAACCCAATTTCAGTTCTACTTTGAAATTTCACCCATGCCCTAACCTCAATCTCATCTAGTATTGCGAACACCGTTCAGTTCCCGATTCTTGCCGCTAGTGTTGCCGGAAGAAGGAGATTCAGCGCCATAACTATTTCAAGGTAATTTTCTTTGTTCATGGTTTGATTTTTCTTTACGAAGTAAGGCTTGACAAATCCATAGAAGAATTCTATCTTTTGTAAATTGAGGAAAAACCCATGAAATTGAATTTCAATATAGGCTTTTTTTTTGTTATAGATTTTGATTTGATTTTAATTTTTTTGGACTATTTTCCGACACTCCTTTCATGGTCAGTGAACTCGAACTCTCTTTGATTTTCTGATTTGCCTTCGTAGCAACTGTCACATCCCAACTACCGTTGATTCGAATAAAGGAAGCTCCGATGAGCAAAGGCAACTGCATAAAGAAAATCGCTTTGATTGTAAGGGCAGATATACTATCTTATATAAACTTCCCAAGTTTTCTCTTTTTCTAATATGAAGAAGATACAATCTTTGACAATGCCAAATAATTTTTTAGATCTTTCAAGACACTTTTTTGGGATCATTTTCACTTTGTATCAAAACAATGTTAATTAGAGCCATAGTAATAGCATGCTGCCTATCCAAGTTCCTAATTCGCTTTGTCTAATTCATGCTTCTCTTTTTTAGATGAATGTCAAGAAAAAATCATATAACAATATTTGAGCTAACATTTAAGTTTACTTTCATATGTATCTCATAGATATTTTCTTTTATGGCGGATAATAGTGAATACAAGTTGGATTCCGGTCCACTTGAGTTGGATGTATTAACGGGACAACTCACTCATAGATCACATGATATATGGGAAGGAAGTTCTAATATGATTCTTAATACGAGGAGAGAAGATGGAAATTTTTGGTAGGCGAGGAAAATGTGGTGTTGTTGGTAGAAGAGAACATGCTATTGAAAGAGGATAAACACATGTTGAAATGGATCATGCCACACAAAATGCCCAAGCAGTCCCTGAAGATTATCAAGCAACATCTAATTATAATATTGGTTCCATTTCAAGAGACTGTTTGGAAATTGAGATTGAAAGTTACTCTTAAGATGTCTTAAACAAAATCGATGAAAGGCCCGAGGCTCCTGAAATTGCCACAATTCTGATAAACTAGTTAAGATTTCTTTTGCCCTATCAGAGATAATACATATGTCTTCTCTATCCTTTATCACATGTGTACTCTGTTTTCTAAAAAATCATTTGCATGCCTCTTTCGACTCCTTGTCAACAATAGCAAACGCAAGAGGAAAAATGTTATCATTTCCGTCAACTCCAACAACAATTAACAATTTTATCTCATATTTACCATACATATGAGTTTCATCTACTGAAATAACATGACGACAAGTTTGGAATCCATCAATGCATGGCTTGAAAGCCCAAAATACAAACTTGAAAGTTTTTAACTCTGGCGAACTCATTGACTCTTCGTGTTTCCATTCCACAACTGTTCCAGGATTAGAGTATTGAAAAGCTGCAAAAAACTTAGGAAGCTCACTAAATGATTTTTGAAAATCACCATATACTAATGTAAATGTGTGTTGACGCCCAAGCCACGCTTTTCTATATGTTACTTGATGACCAAATTTTTCATGAACCTTAGAAATGACATTCACTACCAACAATTTGGGATTTTTACATATTTGATTTAAAAACAAATATGCAATTAAATTTGTATCTAAGTTAGTGTGACCTGTAGTAAGCCCTTCAGTCTCACATCTATGATTATTAAAATACGTTCCTATCTTCCAAAGGCTACCTCCAACCTTCCGACCTTGAAGAAACCATGGACAACCCAATGAATCATAAAACCTGCATCTCACAGTCCATAAGCTCTTACTTGATATTACAATCTTGAATTCTTTATTTTTGCGCAAACTCCAAATTGTCACAACTCGTTTCAACTTAGCTTTGCTGCTAAAACACATATCTTTTTCTGAATCTTTTTTTCATCCTCGGACCAAACAGAACAACATTTCATTTCGGATTCACGAGTAGAGATAAAAATATCTTCCTCGTTCTCCAATGTAGTAAAGTAAGGTATATCATTATTTTGCATTTCAGATACATCCTGATCAAATTGATTTTGAAGATTTACCCCACTATTATTTTGAGGTAAATCTTCAATATCTTCGTCGAATTAACTTTCAATGGCTTTAATCTCTCCATCATCTTCTGAGGGTTCATCCTCCTCCGAATTGTCATCGCTTCTTTGAGCACGTGCATCATTACACAAATCAAAGGTAGCTTCATCTTCTCTATAGAAAAAAATAAGTTAATTTCATGAAATATATAAAATGAAAATATATATTATTCATGCTACTAAATAGAATTAGTATTTTTTATATGAAAAGATTACTCTACCTGGTTTCATATTAATTGTGGCTACTCTCAATATGTCTTTGACTACTCGAGCATTCAACAAATGATCGATTCGTTAAGGCCTACACCAAATGATTGATGGATACCATGTGTTGCACTGTATGCATAATGAGGTTGACTGATTGTTGCAAATCCATAATTTTGAGACAATAAATTCATATGATAACCATGTTGATCATTCATTCGAAATAGATTATCTTGATTTATTGGTCTAATCTTTATATACATCTCCAAAAGATTTATATCAATCTTGTTCAAAAAATTTTGAGGAATGGCAAAAAATTGTAGCAAAGATTGGTCAATCTCAATTTTGAACTCAATAAATCTTGTAATGTTACCTTGAAATGAGCATGGATATTTTCCAGAAATATCCAATTGAATATTTTCACCATCAGTCCCCATTTTCTCATGCAACAATTATATTAATTCAACGTAGTTGGTCGAAATAGACATGCTAACAATCATTCTGGCACATTCGTTATATCAAAATTCATTCATTTCAGTGATTATTTCACCACCCCAATACAAAGCAATCATCACGTTATCTTCAAAATTAGCCATCAAAAAATCCTACACACAAAAATAAGATTTATTATAGTTATTAAAAATATGTTTTTATAAATACATTACAACATATTGACAAGACTTACCTATTAAAATTTTGTGAGTATTGATTCAACAATGCGGCACATAAGCAGAAGCTTTGTAGAAAATTATTGGAATGTGCGCTAAACATTCTACACAACCATTTCTTATAATGATCCGTGGTCAAATTGTAAAAGGAACACTTTAGCAGTTTGTTGTTATTGTCATTCACGTTTTAAAGTTAAAATGTAACGTATAGTAACATTTTATTGGCAGATCAAATCAATAAGACATCGTCAGAGCCCCTGACATGATTCAATAGAATCGTTACTCAGAGTAACGTTTTAGTCTTAAAACGTGACTCATAGTAACGACATTAATGTCAGATTTCATACAAAGATTCTCAGTTGGCAGACGTGATTTGATTCGACATAATCGTTATTAGGAGTAACATTTTACCTTTAAAACGTGCTTCGTAATAACGAAATTGGTACAAAGATTTGAAAGTGGCAGATTTGCCGAGACTCGTTACTGATGGTAACGTTTTAAGCCTAAAACGTTATGCTAGTAACGTAAATCTTCTTTAACGCCGTCTCCCAAGTATTTTTGGTCCGTTTATTTTTTAAAATGAAATATCCTAACTCCGTCTTCTTTATGCTAGTTTTGTAAAATTTTAAAGTTTCATATTATTTTGGTGAATTGAATCAAATAATAGCTTATTTTGGTCAACTCTCCTGAAGGAAGGTGTTCTTTTTGTGGAGCTTTGGACTCTTCAACTAATCCGGAGTTGCTTGAGTTGTGTGACGTTGTTGGGTTGTTATATCCTGGAGGGGACAAGTCAAAAGTATTACTGTTGGATCGGTGTAGATTATGCGCAGTGGATTTGAATCTCCTTAAAGAGAGCAGGATATCCGCGCCTCAGCCTAAAGATTTGTTTATTCATTTTTGTCATTTTATTTTCAACTGTAATATTTTGTATTTGTGGTATATTACACCAACACAAACAAATTGAAATTGAGGGAATAATTTGCTAGTGTTTGGCTTGGATTTTGAAAATTATTTTTAAAATTCTATTTGACAATAGATTTTGCAATTTTGGATATTTTGAAAATATGTCCTAAAAAAATTTTCTAAGTTGAATTTTGGGGGAAGTTCGCTCACAAAACTTCAAACCTTTTCAAGTAAAATGCATGTCCAAATACAACTTCAAGCTTCAAAAATAACAATTACAAAACTCAAATTTTCAAGTAAAATGCATGTCCAAATATAACTTTAAGCTTAAAAAACCACAACTACAAAACTCAAAATTTCAAATCTATCTATATATAAAAGGAGAAGAAAAAGTGACACGTGTCAGCACCACAAAATTTGTAGATATGTTAAATAATAAATAACAATTTAAATAAAAAAACAGAAATTAAAAACAGTTTTTAAAAAATTGTTTACGTTAAAAACTGTTTTAACGTAATCTTTTTTTTTGTTTAAATAAAATGAATATTTTTGTTCCTAATAAAATGCTAACTGCCTTTTTTTAAAATAAATTTTAAAAATATAAAAGTTAAAATTGAAACTAAAATTAAAATTATACATGATATATAGATAATGATGCTAAATTTTAGGTGCAAGTAACAACAAAATACTTAAAAATTAAATTCCTTTAAAAATGAGCAGTTTTTTAAAGTTTTTTTCCTTTTCTTTTAATAGACTATATTTCATACATAAAATAAACTTCTACGACATAACTTTTAACAATATTAAAATAAACTCAAATTCATTTCTCATTTATTTGAAAATAAAAAAAAATCATTCTGCACCATAATTACAAATACCAAAAAAATATAAACCGCCAATTTATTTGAAGAAAATAAAACCTCTGCATAATAAATTTTACATAAAAAAAAATAGAACCATTTTTTTCTATATACAGAAACCTATTGATAATATACCATCTCATCCACATCTATCTATATATATAAAGAAAAATGGCATATGTGTCATCACCACAATTAATCTTCAAATTTCAGTATTTAAATTCAAATTTAAAAAGAAATATGTTTTAAAAAAAAAAAACACATGTCAGTTTTTTTATACTGTTAGAATGAGATATAATTTTAAATTTCAAAAACACAACAGCATCATTTTGAGGAGCATAAATAGGATGTTTCTCTAACAAACAAACAAAAGGCAACAAAGAGCATTCTTCTCTTTCCAAACAGGAAAACTACCGGATTGTGATGAGACCAGCAAAAAAAAAAAGGTATAGTCAATCTTTTTCTTCTTCTTTTTCTTAAATATAAGCTTTTCTATTTCTTTCTTTTTCTTTAGGTTTTCTTATGAAATTGTTTTTTCTTATATTAAAGATATGTAAAATCAATAATCTATTTAATATTAATTTTATCAATATAATTTTTATGCAAGCCGATGTCTAGAAATGCCGCAGGAAATGTTGCAAAAGAAATTTGCAATGAAACAGAAAGATTAAAGCCGTATTATTGGAACATGGTTCTTCCTTAATAGTATTTATTCTTATAAAGAGTTTCTACTATTTATTGATGTAAATTTGTTTCCGGATTTTAACTATATAATTTTATGTATATATTATTTATGATTGCTTAAAACAATAATACTTATGATTTTATTTCGACTTTTTAGATAATACAAGTTTAGACTATCAAAACGGGGATGCCTACAACGAGATGATTTGCGTTATACAAGATATTTCTGTAACTTTTAGGATTAAAATCTATATATGTCATCGCCAGAAAAAAACAGTATTTTTTAAAAATAATAAAATTGTCTTTGAAAAAAAAGAGGTGTATTGGTAGTTAGTTATTTCGAAATTAGTGGGATTAGTTTAAAATTTATGTATACGTGTAAACTTACACAGCAGTAACTATTATAAAATTTTGAATCCTAAAAAAAGATTTAAAAAAAAAAAACTTAAATTAAATTAAATTTCAAAATAGAAATGCTAATTTTTTTGGTTTTCAAGTTTAAAATAAAAAAATTTAACTTTGAAAATATAAAAATAAAGAACACACGGAAGTTTTGCATCTAAAATTTAGTTTTTGAGCCTAGTTGTTTTATAGAACTATCAAGCATTATCTAATTTTATGGAACTATCAAGTATTATCCTTTGAAATATCTTAATTTAAATTATTAAAACTAATTAGATATCCTCATATTATAAACCTACATATATAAGTTTCTTTTAAAATTCATCATTTAAATAATATTTAATATTTTGAAGTTTTATATCAATTTCTTTTTTGTTATTTGTATTTTAAAATAAATATTTTTTTAAGGAAAATACAACATATAATCTCTATGTTTTATCCTACTTCTAAACAAATTGAAAAACTTTTAAATTAATATTATTTAGATTATTTATTT
>NW_006239244.1:110399-111071 GCF_000226075.1 Solanum tuberosum | reverse complement strand
GTTTTTTTCTTATAAAACATAATCTATGCTCTTTATATATATATATATATAATCGAACTAATAATATAACCTATAATCTATATGTTCTATCTTTACGTATACGTAAAAAAAACGAACTAATAATAATATATTAATGTATTAATTTTTTTTTAAAAAACAACCAACTAAATATGTCGTTTTAATCTTATTTTGAAAAAAATAGTAATAATTATCCAACTAACTAGGATGTTTTAAAATTTCCCATTACACTCCCACTTCTTACCAAATTGAAAAACGTTTAAATTAAAATTATTTATTTATAAAAAAAAACACGTATGGAAAAAAAATATGGTCTTTTAATATTTATTTTGTAAAAAAAAATAATTACCCAACTAAATCGGGAATTTTAAAACTTCCCATTACACTCCTACTTCTAAACAAATTGAAGAACTTTTAAATTAAAATTATTTATTTAAAAAAAACCACGTATGGAAGTTTCTTTTAAAATTTATCATTTAAATATTATTTAATATTTTAAATTTTATTTCAGGTTTTTTTATTTGCATTTTAAAATAAATATTTTTTTAATAAGATATAACCTATAATCTAAAAAATATAACTAATAATAATAATCCAAGTATAATGTTATGATAAACATAATTTAATGTCTTCTATGTTTATTATTATTATTAT
>NW_006239244.1:0-108610 GCF_000226075.1 Solanum tuberosum | reverse complement strand
TTTATTTATTTTTACAGATTTTCAACCTTAGCACAAGATACATGAGGAATCGTCATAGCAAAAATTATTAAAATGATAGTCTTTATCACTATCATAAACATAGAAGGTATTAAGTTATGTTTTCATAATATTACTTTTAAAGGACAATCAAATTTCAAAATTGGAAAATAATTTTATGAGAAATAAAATTTAAACTTTTGAATTTAAGATACATAATATTTATGATCTAGCTAGCGTTAAATTCTATCTTGAACAATATCACTATTATAAGTCATTTAGCAAATTTAAGACTATTCCTAATATTATATAACAACATTAAATTAGGTTGAAAATAGCGATTTTAAAATATACGATAAGCTTTTAATTTGGATTCAAAGATAACTATAATTACATATAATAAGCTTTATCGGATAAAATTCAAATAAACATCCTCTCATTTATATCCATATGTTTTCTGATATAATTCAAATTAAAATTTAATATATCATCTACATACATTGATTAAATCTAATATAGTGATTGTACTAATTAAGATTATTTTTAATTTTATATTATATTTTACACAAATTAATACAATAAATAATATTTTGAATCTTTTAAATTTGAATAAACATATATAAAATGTTTCAACATGTTATTTAGTCTTATGATATCAAATATTTCATATGGAAGGTTAGAATTGATAAATTATTAACATAATTTTTTTATTCAAACTACATAAAAAGAATAAATTATATATATATAATATTTTAATATAATAAATTAAATTGTGTACTAATGATATTAATTTAATATTGCTCAAATACACAAGTTAATGATTTGTATTATTATATTGTTATTAAAATAAATTAAATATATTATTTAAGTGCATTATACATTTTATTAGTTATTTTTAATTATAAAATTATTACATTTTAAATCATCCGCGCAACGCGCGAGCACGTATACTAATTTTAAAAGAAGAATCTATAATCAAACAGGAGCTTTATTTGCATCCTTCATTTCAATACCATTTATATTGTAGGGCTTGTTATAGAAAAAAAAAAATAGAAAAATTCACGTTTGCCATATATCTAAATTTTTGCAATCTAAACACATCAACATATCATAAGGATAAAATAACAAAAATAAAGTTTAAAAATATTGTATATGAATATATTAAAAATAAAGGATTGAGGATACCATTTGGGTCAAGTACAAAATTACGTGTTACTAATATAAACTCTTCATGCTAACACATTGTTTAATTTCTTATATGAAACTTTATATGATAAATAAATGTTATATTTTAGTACCAAAATAGCTTACATAAAAATATATGTATTATTTTATGTAAAATAACACATGAAATAGGAATACATATATTAGCAAGGCACTATATTTATTTGAAAAACCAATAGTTTAAAAATATTACACAGTACTTGTTATTCGTGGAAAACAATTAGGCATAAATATATAATACTCACCAATACATTTATTATATAGAAATATAGTAATTAGTACAATAGCTAATACACTTATTATGCACGTGAATGCAATATATTTTACTATATTTTGAAATCAAAATACCGCTGAACATAAATAGCCCTATTTACAAAAATTTCTTTTGAGGAAAGGAAAAAAAAGTAGTAATAATAAATACAAATTTAATTTGTTAATTTGTGGTATCATATTCCTTTTTAATTAACTAAATTAAATTTTAAGAAAATTCCGTAATTATTGCCGAATAATTACACAATCTTGAAACTACCTATTCAAAAGAAGAAAAAAAAAGGACACCCCTTTCTTCTCTACATATCCACAAATCATGTTAATTAGTGGTTTATAATCAAAAATAAATCGGAAGCTTAATTTTTAATGATTTTTTTATTTTATAATTTCTGAGATGTAAAGTTATTTCTTTATTTTTAATTTTTAATTAAAATCTTTACTTTTTTCTATGATCTTATGTTAAAAAGATATATATATTTATTTATTTATTTATTAATCTTGTGGTGTTAAACATACCGTGTGGAAATTAAATTTAAAAATTGACAAAAAAGAAAAAACATTCTTTAATGTTTCAAATAAACTAAAAAAAAAACGTTTCATAATAAACTTTAAAAAAAGACATATAAATTTTAAAAAAATAGTATGATTATTTTGTATTTAAAAAAGCTTATAATAATTTTATTATTACTGCAAATTTGGGCCCCTTTAAATTTGGGTTATAAGGCGAATATTTTTAAAGGCAATAAGCCACTCCTGAATCAATAGTTAATTTTTCACTCACAGAAAATTGAATTTTTTTCATTATGTCTGTGATTTCAGATCTCATCAATCTCAATTTATCTGAATGCACGAAGAAAATTATTGCCGAATACATATGGTTAGTTTTTATTCCCTATAGATTTACTTATGGTTTTTATGATTCTTATGTTTTTTCTGATTTTTAGGTTTTTGTGTCAGTGTTTTATCTGATAGTTTAATCCTATTTTGCTCGGATTCTTTAAAAATGTCCGACGAGTGCATGTGTCATCCCTCCAAAATAATATATTTATGAAGGATTCGATACAGGCGCAACAGCATTTTTTAGATCGTCCAATCTGTTTTTTTATGTATACTTTTGTTATGTAGGAAGTGCTTTATTGGACTATTTGATTAGATCTATTTTTATGTATTTTCGTTGTGTTTTTTTAATTTTCATTTCTTTAAGAAGAAGAAAGGACATTGTAAAAAAGTCTCTTTCTTCTCGGGAGACGAGCTACAATCATTCGAATCTAATTTCGTCGAAAAATTATACTATATAAAATATTTGTTATGTATTAAAAGTAGATGTTGAATCCTAAGAAAGATAGATATAGCATTTTAAATTACACGAAATGGATCTAATAGGTAAAGAAAATGTACCTTTATGTATACCCTAAAAGAGGCCAGCCCTGGACATGAAGTATTTTTATGACAGATTTTACGACTCAAATTCGTGACCGGAAAAATTTACCAGTGGTGCAATTTTTCTCTTTTGACATTATCTATATTATGATTTTAATCTCTTTACTTGGTATGTATTTTCATGTTTTTTTTTTACTAGGATTGGCGGATCAGGCATGGATCTCAGGAGCAAAGCCAGGGTATTACATAGTTTCGATTATTAATACTTTTATTTACGAACAATATATTTCCATTTTTGAGTGATTGAAGATCGCTAACATGGTGATTTTCTTTTGGTTTTATAATTTATAGACTCTTTCAGGTCCTGTTAAGGATCCTTCAGAGCTTCCGAAATGGAACTATGACGGTTCTAGCACCGGGCAAGCTTCTGGAGAAGACAGTGAAGTGATCCTACAGTAAGTTTTTCTTTAATGTGCAATAATACGTTGTGAAGTTTCATTACTTGAATAGAATCATCTGACAATATTAAAATGAAATTTCAAATAGTCCTCAAGCAATTTTCAAGGATCCATTCAGGAGAGGCGACAATATTTTGGTGAGTTGGTTTGTTATTGTTACCAATTATCAAATCCTGCACAGACTCTCCAAAAATATTGGCGCGCACATGTGTTGATCCTCCAACAATGTGTGCATTATTTTTGGAGGATCTAACATGTACACGTCAATATTTTTTATGAGTACGAGCAATATAGCTTATTAGATACTGTTAGTTTTTTTCTTGGAATTTGGTAAATGTGTGAGTTTTTAATCGTTTTTTTTTTGTTTTCTTAAGGTCATGTGTGATGCTTACACTCCAGCTGGTGATCCCATTCCAACAAACAAGAGGCACAATGCAGCCAAGATTTTCAGCGACCCTGTTGTTGCTGCTGAAGAACCATGGTATTGAAAAACTCAATTTAGATTTTTAACGTAAAAAGGTTTTCTCGGGAACATCATGTCTACCTCATAAAGGTAGGGATAAGGTCTGTGTTCATCTTACCCATCCTAGACCCCACTTGTGGTATTACACTGGGTATATTGTTGTTGTTGTTGTTGTTGTCGTTCAGAAATATTTTGATTGTTGGATTAATTTTTCCAATTAGGTATGGTATCGAGCAAGAGTACACGTTGCTGCAGAAAGAGGTTAACTGGCCTCTTGGATGGCCTATTGGAGGTTTCCCTGGACCTCAGGTACTAATACCTTAAACTTTTTATGAAGTTTTGGAGATTTTGAGTTATTTGTGTTAACCATTTGAAAAACCGAGTTTGAGTTGTTTTTTCCGACATTAAGTATCTTGATCGTCAAAATATCTTTACAGATCATAAAGTTACTGAGTGAAATTTGATGATTTGAAAGTTCTGAGTTTTTGAAATCTTTTTTTCAAACACTTACTTTGCAATCTCAAAAGCTCAAACGAGTTTGTTTTTCTAGCATTGGCCTTCTCTTTGACGTGGAGCCAAGATTTCAACTTTATGGGTTCTGGATTATAGAACAACTACGTCAAGTGCTAATACCTCCGCCCTTGCCTTCCCCCAAAAAAGTGGCATTGTTCCCTTTACTTTGCATAACTTTCCCATAACATTGTTGAACTAAAATTTTCTCTTCATTCGTATTAAAACTACACAACGAATGGATTTTGTATTTTAATCTTGGAAGTACAGCATTTACAATTCTGCTACTTTCCCTTAGGGACCTTACTACTGTGGAACTGGAGCTGCCAATGCTTTTGGACGCGATATAGTCGACTCACATTATAAGGCATGTCTTTACGCTGGAATTAACATCAGCGGTGTCAATGGGGAAGTGATGCCTGGACAGGTATAATGCTTTTTTCATTAACAGAGACGAATTCAGGATATAGAGTCAGAGTGTTCAAGAGTATGATCTTAATTTATTTATTTTTGTATATGTATACATAGTTCAAACTCATTAAACTTGATGTAATTTTATGCAGTGGGAATTCCAAGTTGGTCCTGCTGTAGGTATCTCAGCTGGTGATGAGGTGTGGACGGCACGTTACATTCTCGAGGTATTATACTTGGTTGTTTTAAACTTTTTTACCATTTCAATCTTCAATCTAGCTTGAATGTGGAGTTCGATTGTTTCACTTGCTCGTTTGTATTCGTATTGAACAGAGGATTGCTGAGGTTGCTGGAGTTGTTGTTTCATTTGACCCGAAACCTATCCCTGTGAGTTTTCTGTTTTATATCTTTTTACTATTACTTAATGTCGGGTTGATCTGCTCTGAGGCTTGCATTTACATCATCTTTTTTCCCGTTTACTTTCAGGGCGATTGGAATGGTGCTGGTGCACACGCAAACTACAGGTAGAGGAATGACATTTTTATTCTACTATAGTATATGAGCCCGTCTAGCTATAACTTATAAGCATGATCAATTGTTGAAGAACATTTTAAGTGTTGAAACGGATTTTATGAATAAGTAGTTATGTGTTTGGATAGAAGTTCTTCATTGAACTTCCTTTCCCCTGTCCCCTTCTTTGGCTCTCGCGCTCTCTCTATGTGAAGGTATTGACGCGGAATGTTTCTTTCAGTACCAAGTCTATGAGGGAAGATGGAGGTTACGAAATCATCAAAAAGGCTATTGAGAAGCTTGGATTAAGGCACAAAGAGCACATTGCTGCATATGGTGAAGGCAATGAACGTCGTCTCACTGGAAAACATGAAACAGCTGACATCAACTCCTTCAAATGGGTAAGTAAACTATCGTTTAATTCCCTCTCTTTCAGCCCATCAATGTTGCCAATCTTTCGTTCATTTCGTGTCTACTTAGACTCTTAGATGATACGAGTGATGCTGATCTCGAGTGTCTGTCTCATTTTATGTTGCTACTTTGTTTGCCCAGGGTGTTGCCAATCGTGGCTGCTCGGTTCGTGTAGGCAGAGATACAGAGAAGGCAGGGAAGGGATACTTTGAGGACAGGAGGCCTGCTTCGAACATGGACCCCTACATTGTTACATCCATGATTGCTGAGACCACAATTGTCTGGAAACCTTAAGCTGTTCATAAGTGTCTCGCTATGTTTGCTCGAACCCTTTAGAAATTCTATCCTACTCATGTCTGATTCTCTAAAAACGTACTCCTTTTGGAGGATCTGACACACACTCAACAATATTTTGAAGAGTTCGGGCACATAAGGACAATTGTTTCTTGCGTCAATAAATTGATTTATGGGAAGTTACCACTTCTTCCCCTCAATTGTCTTTAGTTAAGGTAGTCTTTGTTATTTTCTTCTATTATTTCTTTGAACAATGCATTCATCAAAGGCTGAATTCACTTCCTTTGATTTGGTAATGTTGTTAATGACTATGTTATTCTTATTGATTTTAACTTATTTATGTTGCTTATGAGTGCACATCTAATGTGTTTTAGCTTTTGTGTACTACATTGCATAATCTGGTAAAAGTTGACCTACAATAACAGGTAATAATTTATAGCTTGATTAATATAGTACATGATTCAAGGATAAAGAAACATATTATCTTCGTTAAGTTATATTGATATTGAAAAATTTCTTACATTATGATACATATTTTAATTTAGAAGTTAATAGTTAAAAGAACACCTAAAGCCATCAAAATGGGCTTTGCCCATGGGGCTGGTCCAACCCAACTCGTTATTGGGGTAGAGTTGGGATAGAATTTTCCAAGTCCATTCAAAATTAGGGTTTATAAGTCCGGCTCATATAAGCCCTTGGCCTTTGAGGCTTGATCAGAGTCGGATCGGGGTTGGCCCATGGGTCAAAAACTATTTATTAAAGGGTAACTTACAGAAATTTCATTAGTGTATGAGCTGATTACTTAGATGCACGCCACATTGTAATAGTATGAATCTAACCAGATTTTGGTGTGTCTAGATACATGTATCTCGGGACACATGGACTCAAAATTATGTGTAATTTGTTCTAAATACACTATATCCAAGTGAATTTGCATTTATCTAAGATACATTGTCAAATCCCGTGCCCTTGCCTCTCTCCCATCTCGCTCGCCACTCTCTTTATATTGCTCGCGTATCTGGGATGTATCACACCAGATACATGTATCTCGTGTAACTAGTATCCTAGATACATACTCATCACACTAGATTTTTTGCTAGTGTTGTTGAAACAACACCATTATTTGCCATATTTGATTTGAAAATCTTCTCATTTTCTTGATGTCATAGAAATTTAAGTTTGAAAAGGAAAAAAAAAGGATAGCCTGCCCCAGCCAACAGCCCTTCTAGGATTGGGTTGAGCATTTTCAAGTCTTTCCAAATGAAGGGTCGGCCCATCCTAGCCCATCAAATTTCTTGACCTGCGAAGCTTGGGCCAGGTGGGGATGGTCTGAACCTTTTTAACAATTCTAAGCACACCTCATAAGAAACTAAGTCTATCAAGTTAGACCACCATAAAAGATCATTTAAACAAGCTATATAATCATATATATATATATAGATACCAGATGAATCAATGAGTTGACCGCCCTTTCCCCTTTTTGTGTTTCACACTTCAAGTATCAATTGTATCTTCTTCTTTTTAATCTGGAATATCATATACCATCTATAAATTAAAACATGTCTTGAAGTTGATTATGTCAATCATCATTTATTTATTTATTTATTTCTACCTGAATTATCCTCATCTAATTCAACAAAGTGTGTTTTAATTCATAAATAGTAATGGTTCAGATAAAAAAAAAATACAACAAATACTTGAAATGTAAAATTCGCGAAAATAAGAATAGTTCAAATAATTTTGTAACCACTATCTTTTAATTTTGTCGTGTTATCATCCTTTTGGATTTCTTCCAAAATGATTACTTGTGAACTAAAGAGCTAAATTTTCTAGAACTATCAAGTCTTTCATTGGTTGATCTAAAGTTGCTTCACCGTTATGCTATCTATAAGTTATTATAACAATCACAAGATCATTGTGCTTTCGTAATGTGGTCCACTAGGATAACAATCTTTCCGGTCACACTATATTAAAAATAATTTTTATCGACATTTAATTAACGACAGATCGATAAAAATTTAATTATCAAATATATATTCTTAACGTCAATTAGTACTCTTGATAGATATTCCTAAAGTCTATAACCACATTAAATTTAAAGATAATTAACTAATATTTATAAAGGCTTTAACACTCTTTATATATATGCCGCTAAAAAATATTTATACTATAATATGGACAAGGTTCAAGAAGTATTTTACATGATTTTTTATTCTCCCAGACATGGACTGGATCTATGATTTTTTTTCCAGCCATGAACAAGATTGGTTCAATGAAACTTCCCCAAAAGTAGCAAAATGCTTAGTAAAGATCTGGGTCCGAACTCACTACAATAAAAGAGATATTTAGTATAAATTGATTTTTCTTTTTTAGCAGTATTATTTATTGTCATAAAAAATATTTAACGGTAATTATGTTAATGTCACTGCATTCAAAATCGCTAAAGTCTTTAGCAATATTATATAAACTATGATTATAAATATTTGTATTTATCATTACAGCTAAATATAATATATTAAATAATTACCATAAAATCTTCAATTTATTGAAGTCTAGGAGGCTGACCCGAGCCCAATGCACAAACACCGATAGCTACGAACCGTAATTCTTTCAAAGCATAATTATGATGGAAAAATACAGTGAGTTTAAATTTTAGGCATGAAAATTTTATTGTTGAGAGCGTTATTTCCAAATGAGCTCTGTAATGAGCGACCTAATTTTAGTCATGCTTCAATGCAGACTCTAAATATCAAATAGAAACCCATAGGGAAAAAAAAAACTACACCATGTAAATTTGTTTCAAAATATTAATATGCTTGAGAACAGATCTTATAAATCATGTAAATTTTTACTTAAATTCTCTATCGAATCCATTATGTCACATAAATTAAAACAATAAAATACTCCTCTAACAAACAAGCTCAGACATCTCGTACGTAAGTTGGCTTCGTAAAGTTCACATCATATCAAGTCTGGCGCCAACTAATGTCCTTAGATGTTGACATCATTTGGTTTGGTACACCGCGTGGTAGGATAGTTCGAAATTTCTTCATTTTTAATTAGAATTTTGAATTTAGGCTTTTGAGAATGAAAAAAAAAAATCTATTAAGAACGTCATCTCAAAATGTAGGTCTTGTAATATGTATGTTTGTATTCAATCAGAGTTCATTGTGAACATCGAACACTTGAAACGAAAGGACGATGTGCTACTCCACATTTTTCTAATTTTTAATTAAACAACAATTAGTGAAAGAAATTACTAAAAAGTTAGGGAAGATTTGACTAACCTAAATCAACAAAGATACCATATTGTTTGGCTAAGTTAGGCAAAGATCGAATTAAGATACTAGTCAACAAGTTGATATAATTTGGATTTTTATGATTTTTTTTTTTAAAATAGAAGATATTTGAAATTGTGATCTTAAACATGACAAAGTATTTACATAGCTAATTTTAAACTTAGCATTAAAGATGACAGAATATTTGTGTGGCTAAGTTTTTTTAAATTAAGATTAAAATTAAATGTATAAGTTGGTTATTTTCAAATTTGAAATATGTGATACTTTTTTTAACAAATCAAAAAGAAGAGTGGCAGGATTAATTAAGTTTAAATATTAAATTTATATTTTGTTTGACGAAGATAAAACTAAATCCGAAATAAATATTTAATTTAGATAAAACTATAATTTCGAAATAATTTTTTTCGCGAACTAAATTGTAGTCAATGTTTTACAGTTTTGAGGATTTTCTTAAAGTCTAAATCTTAGTGATTGCCTCATTTTTTAAGGTTGGCATAATAAGTATCAATTAAACACTAAAAATGATTACTAATGACAAGAATTAAAAGTTATCACCATATAATATTGAAAAGTAAATTTTCTAACCCTTATTCTTTTTCCTCTTTCGATTGGGAAATTATTGACTTGATTATTTTAAATTTTATGATAATAATTTTTTATTTCTGAGCGATGGATTTTAGTATTCTTTATTAAAGTATGTTGTATTTTAAAAATTCAAACCTGATACACTGAATTGACAATGAAAAATTAAAGTTTAATACAGAAATGTATATTTATTTAAAACCCTAATATATTTTACTAAATGTTGAGTGTATTTTGTGCTTGTAAAACACTTTGGTTACATATATTTCAACTCAATAAGAAACCTTACAATTTGATCTGAATTATTTGATAAATGGAAATATGAAGCCTTGTTAATCCATATAATTATAGTTACATCTAGGGGTGCTCAAGATTTGGGTATAAGTCTATCCAAATTGAAAAGTTGAATCAAATCGATCAAATAAATCAATTTTATGTTAGCTTGGTTTACATTTAAAAAAATCGATAATATTTGGTTTAATTTTGATTTTACTCAAAATAACTCAAAGAAATAATCAAACCGAACCGATCGATTATATACATATTATTTTTATAATATACATAATATACTTTTTTTATGAACAATTTTAAATATCTTATAAATGTTATCATCAAAATTTATTTATGAAACCAAAAAAGCCCCAAATAAATAGTATTCCAAACATGTATGTTCCTCCCCCTAATCTTTGATTTTATTTTCGTGTATGATTAATAATCGAATAATCAAATTAAAACGATAAGAATTAAACAGATAATGTATATTATATTTGATTTGATTTTTGAGGTACCAAACACACATTTTATTTCATATTTAACAAAAACAGTTCAGATAGAGGTGAAAAAGCGTCAAATAGAATCAAAATATAATGATGTGATTATAGTAACATCGTCATGTTCTTATTTAGGACTTTAGAATTTTCCATCGTACCAAAAAAACTTTAAAAAAATTATGACTTAGAAGACCGTTATAGCTTTTACAGCTTGAATTTTTTGTTTAAAGTCTAAATCTTAGTGATTGTTTCACCTTTTTTTAGGTTGGCAAAATTAATATTAAGTGTACGCACCGACCAAAACACTAAAAAGGTTTAGTTGACAAATCTTAGAAGTGAGAATCACGAGATTATGGTCAACAGAAGCTAAGTAAGGACCCTAATGTTATCGATCGATTTTTCAACCAGATCCCTCTAAAAAATTGTATGTATAGATTGATTCACGCTATTTGAGGTGGTTCAGTTTAATATTTATACACAACTTCTATAATAAAATTGAGAGTGATCAACCTCAGAAACATGATGATGGTGAAACGATTTAGGATTCCTCGATCTTTAATTATCTAGAGGTTTTGGATTCGAGCATCTGATCCTCTTGAAAGCATCGTAAAAATTAGATTTGCAATGCATGAATTTGAATTTAATTGAGCCTAATATAATTTTGAAATTATTTTATTTTGCTATTTGAGATTACTATTTCATATAAAATATAAAATAATATAATTTTATAAAATATCCTTATTTATCTCATTCCCGTAACAAAATGAGTATTTGTTTGATATTTTTCTCTAAAAAGTCTAAATCTTACTGATTGCCTCATCTTTTGTAGGTTGGCAAAATTAATAGTACCGACCAAAACACTAGAAAGGATTAATTGACAAAACTTAGAAATTGGAATCACGATATATATTAGAAAAAAACAAATTTATAATGCCTTCAAGCTGAGGGAACTACATTTCCCCTTTTCAATTGTGTTCAATATGGAGGAAAATATTTTTTAATATTCGATTAATTTGGTAAATTTTTACAAAATATTTTTTTCTAAGAAAATAAATCAGATAAATTATATTTTCATATTGATTGTCTCCTTTTTATTCTTCGATACACCATATTCTTTCCCGACGAGGACTTACTAACTCGATTAATATGAATATGTGTTGTAGAAATATTGTTATTCAATGTTTTGTATTTTCTATTAAAAAAACTTGTATTTCAATAACTTAAATCATGATTTCTGACGAGAGGGATTGCTCGGATGGTAAGCACTCCTCACTTCCAACCCGAAGATTGCGAGTTCGAGTCACCAAGGGAGCAAAAGGAGTGGGAGCTCTAATTAACATGGAATACGATGATTGATGCATAAGTCATTAAAAAGTAATCAAACCGAAACAGAACTAAGACGATCAAAACAGTTCGTAAATCTAACTTTAGTTATACATAATAAATTAAATAAAAAGCTAATAAGCTATATTTTTCCTGAAATAGTCATTGACACCTCTTATATATAAATATCTATATTATATTATTGCTACTAAATATTTATAATATAGCAATAATTTTATTATTGTCATTAAATGATTATCGCAAAATTATTTCGTTGCAGAGACGCTTAAACAAAGATAGTAAAAAGAAAGAAAAAAAAGGGGTGGGGGTGGGGGGTATTAATTTGAATTATAAATTACCAGCTAAAACATCTTAATCACGAGATTGTGGCCCATAATTTTTAAAATATAATATTCAGTCAAAGTGTCTAACACATAAAAAAAAAAACAATCAAATTACACATATTAATACTTTCTCAATTTATAATTATACTGGTCCTACTGTAACATTAATTCATAGCCACAATTTCAGTTTTATGATATTTTAATTTCCTGAGAATTACATATAAATGGAGCAATATTTTCTGGTTCATTAATTAATTATTAGTCCTCACATTATAATTATTAGGGGCTGGCGCAACAAACCTCATGGATTTGGCCCTCTGGTTAGGACATTATATATAAACAAGCACAAAAATTAAATGCGCATATCACGTGAACTTATATAATGTCTAATAAAACGTTCCACTTTCCTCCTCCATTCTTGTTGAAGAAGCCCCATATCAGTCAAATATGAGATTTGTAGTCTCTTTATATGGTTCGTACAATTCTCATTCTTGAGCTGATTTTTGGAATTGAGTTAAACTCAAAATTCATTTCTTTACATTGTAAGCTTAACTCATCCCAAGGACGCGTAAGAAGATGTTGAAGAATTCCCTCATGGGTCAATTATGAAATAGATGACGTCTCTTTATATAACTTGAGCATTTTTCACCTTTTGAACTAAATTTTGTAAAATTCACCCCAAAAATCATTTCTTTACAATTGCGATATGGAAATAGCACAAGTTTATAACATGAACCTACTTCTTTCTAACAATTTGCTAGACTAGAAGTTTATGGGTCTTTTTCTTCAACACGCTCTTATTAGCCGCGACCTTGAGAGTCACATTTTCCTTTAAGACCTTGATTAATTTTTGCGCCAGTTTTAATTGAGAGAAGATTCGAAATTGACTCTCCTCGATTAAGATCCGAATGAAGTGTACCCTTATCATTTCTTCTTCTTCTTCTAATCTTGTTTCTAGCCCCTACTTGAAAAAATAGGATATATGATTTTTACATTAATCCTTGTGTTTAGCACGTTTACCATCATGACTATCCATAATTAACTTTATTCATTCTAATCTTGTAAACTATATTGTAATAATTTAATGTCCCTACTAACAACTAGAGAAAAATAACTAGTCAGTAGTTGGGAAGACAGTGCACTAGTTGAAGTGTGTCCCACAAATTAAATAATTATATGGACCAGAAAGCGTGCATGCATATGTACATTGTTTCACAACATGTCTCTATTTACTCGTAATTAATTTAATTTCTTGTCCATTGACACATAATATCTAGACATAGATATTTATTAAATAAATATACATAAAAAGGGATTTGAGACGTGGAATACTTGAATCGAGGGTCTTTTGAAAATGGAATATTCACCTTTATAAAATAGAGATAAAATTTGCGTAATGCATATGCTAACTCTATGTATCCTTTTCAGACCATGCTTGTAAAATTTCACTAAATTTGTTGTTGTTGTATAAAAAGGGACAAAAATAAAAGTTACAATATTTTAGAAAGATTATTTTGGAGATTACAAAAGAGATTGGGGATAAAATCGTTAAAAATATTTAATTAAACTAAAAGTGCTTTAAATTTATAACTATATATTGAAGACGATCAACTTATGATTGATTTTAATCTACAGGTACTTTTAATTTGTCAAATACGTAGATAAATCAAAATTTCTTGGAATAAGGGTCTGAAAAATATCCTAACTTTGGTCGGATTTACTGTTGCGATACTAAACTTTCATGAGGACCTATTACCTCCCTAGACTATTTAATATTGTATTTTAAACATATATATTTGCCCATATGGACATAAAAAATAATGCAAAATTATAAATAGTAATGTGTCCACGTGGGCACATATATACATTTAAAATATACTATTAAATAGTTCAGGGGGTAAAAAATACGGTATTAAATAGTCTATGGAGCTAATAGGTCCTCATGAAAGTTTAGTATCGCAACAGCAAATCCGACCAAAGTTGGGGTATTTTTCAGACCCTTATCCCAAATTTCTTTATAAGCTAATAAACTTTAATTTGTTTATAAACTTAGCCAAACATACTCTAAGACTTTATACTTCTATTTACTTTGCATTATTCTTTAAGAAAAATAATTTTTAAATTTTTTCTACGAACTTATTAAGTGGTGTCGAAATAACAAACATGAAGCCATGTGTGTCGACATATCAAACATTGCTTATAGAGAGATATGACTATTCAAAATCTTAATTAAAATAACTTAAAACTGAAACTAAGATCAAACGAAATTTAAGTAAACTTTAAATGTAGAAATAAAAAAAATATATATATATAATAAAAGAATTACAAATTGAATCAAGTACATATACATATCATACATTATATGTTCTCATCCTCATCTATTATTACTACATTACTATTTTACACTGCACAAGACCTAAGTCCTCCTCTAGCTCGAGACCATTGATTAAAATATCATATAACTCAAATCATAGTATTACTAATCTGATCCTCTTTGTAGCCTCGAACATGCAATTAAGACTAAAGCCACGGCCAGCTCCATATTATCATCCAATATATATCGAGTGAACAAGCGATATTCAGAAAATTAGGTCACGATATATAGACTCGATCTCTTTGATGCTCGAGTTCCACCCTTATACCGATATAATTAATGCCCATTACACTTGCATACTACACTCACCTTTCCCAAACCCTACTCTTCGATTTCTCAAATCAAATTCTACCCATAGATTTTGTTGATGAAAATTGCCAATAATATTACTTGCAATACCAAGTGATTCTGACCGTCCGATCCCAACACAATGGATCCCACTTTCCACTTCATCTAACATCCTTTCCTTATTGATTAAAATCTCGACTCCATTTTCAAATTGCAATGTCATGTCACCTATTAAACGTCCGATTTCCATTGAATGGACGCTATCAAAACACATGTCGAGCGCTTCCCCATACACGTAACCTCTCTTCATTTTCCGACCAACTAACCTAACAATTTCTTCTCGCACCTTATTATACGCTTCTTCCACCAAAAAAGTGTATTCCGTTCCCGAATCGACAATCGTCTGGCCGGAACCACCGGCATTTGGCCGGAAAACCCTCGTAGAGATATTCAGTTTTTTTTCGCCAATTTTTATCCCTAGCATACCAACTGTGTATGCTAGGGGGTCCAAATTAGGCATGCGTTGACTTTGAGGAAAAGTCAACAAATTTACGTATCGAAATGTACGAAAATTCGGGTTTTGACCTAGGTAAAATGTTCCGGTAGGTTTAACCGTATGGTTACCTTGTCGAATCGGCACGCAATACGAGAATTTTTGTACCTTGGCTTGGGAGGCAAAAGAGAACCTTCCAAGATTCATTCCCAAAATACCCTCAGCATCATCGGACTCGGTAGCGCAACCAAGAATCAAAGGAGGGGTACTTTGGGAACGTGAAAATGTAATTTTTTCACGGACAAGATTACCCTCAGCCAAAGTACCATCAGCATAAAAATACGAGTAGTGGCACAACCGATTTTGGTCACACGACGTTGGAAGGGTAAAATCGGGAATTCTCGGCTTACACAAAGGATGACTACAAGGAAGGACGGAAAAAGAAGAGGACAAAGAAGGATCAAACGACGTCGTTGGCGGGGGTATTTTTGGAATTTTTTTATGGCACTGAATCCAAGAAAGTTGACTACCAGTATCCAAAACCATTTGTTGATTTTGTGGTGGTGTACCTATAGGAAGTGTAATAATAAGAGCCATAGAATATTTAAAAGTTGATTTATAATTCAAAGATGGAACTCTAGGCATAATTTTTGTATTTGTATTTTGATGAGAATTTGCCACAAGGGAAGAAAGAAAAAGAGCTTTAGATGATGAATTATGTGATAATTGTGTTGAAATAAGAGGAAATGACATAGAAAAAGGGGTATTTTTTGCTAATAAAATGTAGAAACAATTCAAGAATGTAACAAAGAGAAGAAGAATTTTTTTTGAAGAAGAAGAATCCATTTTTTCTTTTTGGAAAAAGTGAGGTGAGAGTGTGAGTAGATGGATGTGTATTTATATATAGATTTAAAGGTTTTTTTTTTAAAAAAAGAAAAAAATCTAAAGAGGAAATAAAGGGTAAAAGAATTAAAAAAGAAAAAGAAAACGCGGTTTCTTTAATAGGGCTTTTAGTTGTTGTGCAAGCTGGTTGTAATGATAACAGTTAACTACTTTTCCTTAGTGAGCTGTAGGTGAGACACTAGCTACGTTTTCACCAAATAGTACGATTCGACGGATTGATGTTGTTTGACTGGACGTAGAGTTTTTAAGATTTTTTTTTTTGAAATTTACGATCTAAAGTATATCGTTATTATTCGTGTAATTATAAATTATCTTATTAAGAAACTAATAGGCATTATAAAGTTAAACGATTACCAGATATGAAAATATGTCACATAAATTGAGATGATTAAAAGAAAGTACTAATTTCCTAGCTTTACCCTTTGGCTTTTTCCTTTTTTTTTTATTGAGCGTTTGATATATATTTTAAGATTTTGATTTAAATTTGTTGTTGCATAAAAATCATTTTAGTAGGAAGTGTTCTAAAAATGGATTCAGAATTTAACGTTTATGAGTTTTTACTGTAATTTTTATATTAATATTATAATAATAATTAGATTGACAGTTAAAAATCTATTAGTATGAATGTAAATTGTCAACTAAAGTTACTGTATTCATGTAAGTTTATAATCATATCTTTAAATTTAGTTTCAATTCGATGAAAGAATTTTATCAAAACTAAAGGACAAATTGAATGCTGGTTTTTGGATAAGGAGATTTTCGAAATCAAATTAATTAAAATATTTAATTAGCATATGCAACTTGTCCTCTGGTTATTGTTTTCTTTAATTCCTTTAAATATTTCTCTTCTCACTTCTTTTGACCCCATTTCCTTCTTGTCCTCTTTCTCTAATATTTATTTATTTTTGCCTTCTTTCGGCACCTCACTTTCAATATTTCTTCTTTTTCCCCTCCACTAATTAACAAATACAAAATAATGTGGTAGTAATAAGAGAGTAAGTTTTGTGCACAAATAATATAAAGAAAAACTCATAAAGAAAATTCTATAATAATTTGCAATTTGTCACAATCATAGGCGAACTCATGATTTGAAAATTTCGGGTGCACTAATATTAGCCAATTAGCTCAACTATGAGCTCTAAGATAAACTTAAAACAAAAACAGTGAAACAACATTGTAGCTGGATTCAAACCCAAGTCTCGCGGGTGGTTTCTTTAGCTTGTACCAGTAGTACAATGAAACACATAGGTGCACTATTAATTATATCCTAATTTATGTCAATTTCTCAATATAGATATACTGATATACATATATACATGATTTTTTTCCCAGGTTAACGAATGAACGTGTTCCCCACCTATAGAGATGGATCCACCTCTGGTCACAATCTAAGTCTAGGCATCTATTGTTAAAGTTTTGGTTCAACAGATCTCACAAATTTATTTCTTCGACTATACTTTCATCGATCCCCCAAAAGATGTGCACCATATAAATTTATGGTAGAAATAGTTTGTCAGTTTAGAAGTTTGGCAATTATTTTCTTTGATCATTGATCATTTTTCCATCATAAGCGTCACATAATCAAATAAAGATGCTTACTAATTTATTATAATAAATTAAATTACAATTCTACTAATCTTATTTTTACACTGTTCGTTTATATAACTTAACTTAGTCTAAAAACCTAGAAAGATCCTTAATTGAGCACTTTTATTAGATTATGTACTAAAGTTATCCTTTGCGGTTCACCTAATCAAGAATTGGAAACTTCCAAGAACAAAATCAAAATTTGTGTAATCAATTGTCTCATTCATTCAACAAAAAGAGCATTCATTTCTTTCAAACACACGTCTTTTGGCTGTCTTTAACTTTTTACTTTTTTTTTATATTTTTTCCTTTCTTATTAAGAAAGATTAATAAAAATATTATTACGAAGCATATAATAAGTGGAACTCAATCTTAAAATTATAATATATGATGGTGTACAGTAAAATGTCTTCTAATAAATTCTTTTTGTTCTCACTTCTCTTTCCTTTTAGAGTATGTTTTGGTGTGAAAGAATTTATTATTATTTTAAAAAAATGAAAAGTTAGTAATTTTTATGTACATGTTAGTATTTGGTAAGTAAATAGACAAATATTTGTGGGGTTGTTGAGATTATAATAAATTAATGCAATTTGGAAGATAATAATTGTAAATTTTAATATCGACGATAAATTAGAAGACAAGAAAATTATAATAAAAGAAGTATAGTATTTAATATTATTTGGTCAAGTAATTAACCTACATATCGAATTAATATAAGAAAATAAAACATATTGACAGAATAATCTCTCATAAACAGGATTCTTTAATCTAATATATCGTGGATGTTATTGTGTTGTTATGAAAAAGACTTTAATTTATAAAAGTCCATTTTTTTTCCTCCAAGAAAGAAGTTAAATATGAAATTAGAGTATTTTTTCCACTGGGAAATATATCGTTTTCGAAACACAATTATTCTAAAATCAAAATAATTAGGTCGGAAACTATTTAGGCAAACTCTAATAGGTCATGTGGTGAAAAAGAGGGTGGAGAGGAGACGATTAGTATGAAACATCCCTCAGAACTCGAACTCGACATACAACTTAAGTCGAAATATCGATCTTTCATTTAGGTTTTATATTTGTTTTTAAAATAATTCATTAAGTACTTATGTAAAAAAAATTAAAATTCAATTTTTAACATCTGATACTACTATTTTAAAATTTAGAAAATCATTAAAATTTATATCTTACCTCCACCTCTAAAACTCATAACATAAGTTATTTTTCAAAAAAACTTGACCAACAAAACACGACAAATTAGAAAATATTTCCGCCTCTACCAAATACTAAGGGGTCGTTTGGTAGAGTGTATAAGAATAATGCTGAATATGATGTATTAGTAATGCATGCATTAGTAATGTTTGCATTAGTTATGCTTGCACTATTTCTTATACATTGTTTGGTTTGATGTATTGGAAATAGCAAGCCTTGTATAATTATTATTATTATAATTATAATAATAATTATTATTATTATTATTATTATTAGAGGGTAGTTTTGTCATTAGTTAATCTAATGCATGCATTAAAACCATTGCATTGCTAATACCTAGAAATCCATGGTATTAGCAATACACATCTTAATACACAATAGAGTGTATAACTAATGCAAGCATTAGTTATACATAGGTTGGAAAAGAGTACCAAACAAGGTACTAGTAATACACAATGCTAATGAATGCGTTATTTTTCCTAATACACTCTACCAAACGACCTCTTAGTGTTTTAATTACTCCCCCGTCTTAAAATAAGTCTTATCTTAGCAAAAATAACCTTGTGCTGCAATCACACATTTGGTTTCAAGTTTTTGAAATATGTTGGTGCACATAATTTGGCACTAAATTCTATAGCCTATAATAATAATATATAGTATTAGTACATAATAGAAAATTAAAAAGTAGTTCCACATGGTCCATTCTCAGTAGTTTGGTCACTCACAGACAATATCATCACTTGCTATTCCTTGTCCTAGACATTTTTTTTAAGTAGCAAATCTAACATCATGTGTGGAATTTTTTTTTATTTTTTTTTTACTCGGTATACGATATCATATTGAAATTCAGTTAAATTCAAATTCACGCAGAAAAGTTCCACATTAAGAATAAAGCATTTTCTAACAAATGTGAATTCATATCAAGAGGACTCAAACTTAAGACCTCTTGATTAATGATGAATGGTTACTTATCACCAACCTCTCTTGTTGATTAAATTTTAAATTTAAATAATTAGTGGACAACCTCTAGAATGATCAATTTGTTATTGGTGTACTTCATATTTTTCTTCAATAAAGATGAAGCTTATATAACTCTTCTTCATTAATAATAATCTCTCTATCTCATTTTATATGTGCAGATTTATTGTTTACCAAATCAATTATTTTTATTGTGTCTTTTCAAATTCTATTTTTCATGAATAAAGTATTTGAATTAGCTGCAAAATTCATCAGTTGCTAATTAGTTTGTAGCTAACATAATTTATTTTGATAATTTATTTTTAATTCATCACTAAATAAGATTGAGGATGAATTTGGTTAGCCAAGAATAATAAAAATCTTTTACTAATTCCTGTTTTAAGTAGTGTTTTAATATTTTTAAAGAACTAACTGTGTTAACATATGATATTTTTATGTAATTTTTGTTGGGTTTCTTTGTATTTAAAAAATATTTTTTAAGAAAATATCTAAATCTGAATTCACACTAATAATTACAAAGTGCTTAGACACTTATATCGACTCCTTTACATATATAATTTTGGAGAGCGTGATTACCTGAGTGATAATGATGTATTATCAAGTATCAATCAATTAATTGACTACGTCTAAATTTTACATTAATTAGAGTAAGCTCATACTTAACCTATTGTATTGATTTGCTTCCACATAATTAAATTGTAATCTTATTGCTTTGAGAACTCAAATTCAAAATATCTTTATTAAGGATAAACGAATTTCAATCATGTCGATAGGTACTTGAGTGAATTTAATAGACATCAATCATCATTATCGAACTTCACTTCTTGCAGCTATATTTGATTTATTTTTTTTTCCTTCCTTCCCTATCAATATATATCATAGGTGATGTTTTTTTTTTGTTTTTTATCCATTAGTAGCAACAATTTTTCTTTTTTCACTTTTCTCAATTTACTCAACATGTGTGTGGTGGTGGTAGTGATGGTGGTGGGAGGTGGAGCCCGGGTTTTTGATACGCTCATGCAACGTCGTTTCCTTGATTATGGCAAGTAGGATATGTGTGCTTCAAATATCATGGGTTCAGATAGCTTGATGATGCGATCGAATGTAAAAGGGTGACGAGCAAGTCCATTTAGCGTAGTTATATATATAGATGTTTCCTAAGTGTTCGCGACTCTTATAATTTTGATCGTGACAAATTTGGTATGATAATTTAATTTATAGGAAATTTTTTGAATATCTTATGTCTACGTAAGAAATATAAAGGATCAAAATTGATGTTCTTTTCTTTTTAATCTACTAATTTTTTTTAAAAAAAATGATACACTACATTTTTTTTATATTTTAAAATAATTAAACTTTAAACTCCTTATTTTATTTTTAATGTGATAATTTGTAGTCACATAACATTTATATATTTGTTAGAGACCCAATTTTTATTTTTATTTTTTGTTCTTCAATTTAGTACTCTATCAAGTATCATATCATAAATTGAGACAATAATAATAATAAAATGAAAGTGGCGAAAATCAATTGACGTGTTTGCAAAGGTTAAATAATTGTTCACCATCTATATGTCATCACATAGTACAAGTTATCACGAGTTTTCTTCCACTAATAATAATGTAAACAATTAATTTTAAAACTCTCCACATTTGATTCTTTTAATGTCTTTGAATTCAATGTAGGGAAACTCGTGGAATATTTTACCAAAGAATGTGGCACAACAGATGAGATTGTTCATTCATTAATTAAATGACTCGAATTTGAGCTCTAGTTTGAAAAAATTCTTGATAGTGACCGCTTCTTTTAAATGGCGCCCTACGCTGCGTGAATTCAGAATAGTCGTGCTCTAATACAGATATCAAACATAGGCTAAGAAATGAAAAAAATAATATTATCTATTATTTAAAAACTTTGAATTTATTTTTCATCCTTAAATATTTAATGTTAAAAAAAAATAAATTAAGCGTTTATGAATATATATTTTTTCAAATTCATTATTACTATTTCAATAAGTTTTTTTTATATAAAAAAAGAAGAAGAGATAATTACGTTCTAGTGCAATCCATAAAATTACTTTACATAATTTAGCTAATTAGGTATTCAATGCTTATTTGAAATTGATCCAATTTCATGACAACTCTAATTTGTAGGGCTTAGATGATAGATCTGTTGATTTGTTTTTTAAAAAAATTAAAGCAAAAATATGCAGATTTTTTCAAACTATTTTACTTGTTTCTATACGCAAATTTTCCTATAAATTAATGGTACCCGTATTGCAGTACAAGCTTTTATATATATAAATAGAAAGATCTACCTAACTAACCTATAACCTAAGCTATATTGAAAGTTGAATATGATATAATTATAAGTAAAAATTGGTGTTCATGGTTGAAGTTAAAAGTTTCAAAGTTTAAAAATTAAATTTCTGCAAATAAGTTTTTTTTTAGTGAGTATTGTCGCAAACGGTCAGTTACATATTGAGGAGCCTAAATATGAATTTTTGGGTATTCTGGTATTAATTTTTTAAGTGTTTTTGAATGAATTTGATGTTGAATTCAAGGGGGGAAAAACGAAAACAGTTTTTTTATATAATAGTGCATACTATTGTATAAAGATATACCTCTTATAATTTTGTATAATATTATATATTTGATGTGTTATATAGTAAATAAAATTCACAGTGATGAACAAAATATAGTATATCAAGTTTTTAAATATTCTTTAAAAAAATTGTTTATTCTTATATACGGATGTATAGTGTATACCGATTTTTTAAAACATTTGATTTAAGAAATTGGGAGTAGGGTAAGGAAAAGAGTGAGTGAGTGCGTTCGTGGGGGAGAAAATTATAAGATGGACAATCGAACGTTTACCAACAAAATAAAAATTCATATAATCAACCAACTGATCTATTAAAATTTCTATATTAATTCAAGATTCAATTAGTTGAATGCTATTTAAGGGTGGGATAAAGAATTGTGCAACAAATACTCTAATAACTAAACTAAATAAAAAAACTTCAAGGAATGTGCAAAACAAATTGAAAACAAATAATATAGGCATGAGGTAATATGTTAGTTTTTAGAAAACAATAGATGATCATGACCACCAAAGAAAATAATAAGATAGCTAAATGAAATCTCTACACTTTTTTTTAATAAAAACTATTTCTTTCTTTTAATAAGCTTTATAATGTACAAGTTCAAATAAATCAAGATAGTAAGTTGAGTATATAATATTGGTAATACGGAAAAAAAAAATGATCATGACCTATTAGGAATTCATGAGTCAGATGATTGACTATCTGAACTCTTATCATATTATAAGAATTTAATTCTCCACGTTATAATACACTACATATTTCCCTTTTCCCTGAGGCCCCAATATTTTTATTTTTTATTTTGCATATACATATAGTACAAAATGTCTCATGTTTTTTCTTTATATATATTTTATTTTATGTGTAGTGATGATCAACAGTTGCAATCAATAAATTTGAAAATGAATGCATGCAACAAACAATGGCAGGTTCATTTATATGCATTCAATTTGTTGCCTTCCTTATAGGAGACATCAATCAAATAATGCTACTATTTCTAGGCGTTTGAATATTAGATCCCAAATCTCAACAAATTTGACTAGTTTTAACTTGTAAGAATTTAGACAATTTTATAAGTAATGTAGGAGTTAATTTTGTCTCTTGAATGATTTGATTAATGGAAAAATTATAAGGAAAACTTATATAAATCTCATTAATTAGTTTAGGAACTAATTACTTAGGTACATTCTAGTTTGTAATATTACACATCTTACAAGTTTTTGGTGCATCTAGATAAATATCTCAGGAGAGTTTTTGGCCAAAAATATCTCCTTACTTATATAACATCTTTAAATTATTTTTCTTAACAAAAAAACATCCTTCAATTATTTAAAATTCAACAACTTTCATCCTTTTCCTTCATTCTTTTGTTAAAATTTGTCAAAAGTTAATATTTTTTTCATAAAAACATGTACAATTCATACTACTCTCAGCGAAACTCCCTAAATCACTCCAGTAAATCAATTCTCTTTGTTCAAATACATCTAAAATATTATCACGATTTTTTTTAGCAACAATGATTGGCATTATGTCTTCCTTTTGATTAGCAATTTTGTTTTCATTTATTTTTCATTTGATTTTTATCAAAGAATTAGTAGTTGAATCATACTACTCTCAGCGAAACTCCCTAAATCACTCCAGTAAATCAATTCTCTTTGTTCAAATACATCTAAAATATTATCACGATTTTTTTTAGCAACAATGATTGGCATTATGTCTTCCTTTTGATTAGCAATTTTGTTTTCATTTATTTTTCATTTGATTTGTATCAAAGAATTAGTAGTTGAAATGTTTTCTTCTCATTGAATTTGCAAGAAGTGGTGTCGATCGGATACTTATACTTCTAGTAATGGAGAACGAAACTCGAGCGTCCTAACATTGCTTTTTTTAACCACAAACAATGGTCTCAAAGAATTTTAATTTCTTTTTTTTGGAGCTTTTCCCAACCGGTAATGAAATTATAGAAAAAAGTTTTTAATGAGAATAGTACGAATTGCATATGTTTTTGTGTGGAATTCACTAATTTTAATAGAAGGATGGAAGTTGTTAAGTTTTAAATACTTGGAGGATGTATTTTTGTTAAGAAGGATAATTTAAGGATGTAATTTAAGTTGGAGCTATAGTTTCAGGATGTTTTTAGCCAAAAACTCATCTCAGGATACAAGGGGTCAAAATTATGTGTAATTTGTTCTAGATACACTATATTCAAGTGGATTTGCATGTATCTAGATATCTAACAAATCTCTCTTACCTCCCTCACCTTCCTCCTATCTAGCTCGTCACTCTCCTATATGTATCTGGTATTGCAGATACATGTGAATCACACTAGATACACGCTAGATATATTTTTTATCAAGTCTGATTCGCATGTATCTGGGATATATCACAAATCTCACTCACGATCCCTTCCCATTTCGCTTGCCTCTCTCCCTATTTAGTATATTGGTAGCAAAAATACATATATCTAAATGTATCATCCTCAATATATGGTAGGAAACTCTTAATTAGTGGTAAGATACGTAATATTTTAAAAGTATAAGTAATATTAGCATATATAATAGTGAAATATGTCTAATTATGTAGTTAGTTTGTATTTTTTATAAAAAAAAGTACATTCGATAAGAATAATGACTTGAAATAATACAAATTCCTCTTAATTGCTCAATTGTATTGTTTATGAAATTGCCTTTATTTCGATATCTTTTTTTGAGGATATATGTGATGAAGACAAAATTGATGCATTGAACCAGCATAAGATGTCAATGGAATTTATATTATTTTCCTAATAAATCCCATCTAATTTTGGCTTGCATATCATTAATTACTGCCAAAAAAAAAAGCATCCGCAAGAATTATTTTTAAAATAAAATCTTGGACGTTATTCATGTGCTATCAGCAATTAATTTTGATCCTGAGAATATATACTACTGCTATATTATAATATAGTAAATGTTTTAGACAAATTCACAGAATGTTTGTGGTATTGTCTAATAATTTCATACAATATTATATAATGACAAGAAAATATTTTTCTTATTCCACCCCTGGTATTACATTTTTTTATCTAGGTTCAATGAACAAAATTCTTTTATGTTTTGTTCAAAAAAAATTAATTTAGGTCTGTTGTAGGGACCCTATAATGTCTAGGGAAACAAATTGTCAAAACCTAGTGAAAAATATTTAGTGCGGATGTCATAGACTTTAAAGGTAAAGTTCTTATGATTCTTGTCATATTTGATGTTTGGTTCCCAAAATAAATAAAATAGAAATACACAAATGTTTTTGTATTTATTGTGCTACATTACAAAGAGGAGTTAGAAGTTGAATGAGAGAACCTAAGATAAAAGATCAATATAGATTGTGATTGAGATTCCTCTATTTTTAATGTGAGATTTTGTGTTGAAGTCTGAAAATGAAAAAAATCATGTTGGATTACTACCAGTAATAAACTCTATATATAATATGTGAATTTAAATTTAGTTGAGTCCTAGTAGCTACAATAAAAGAGACTTTTTAGTGACAATTGATTTTCCTTTTAGCTGCAATATTTATTGCCGCAAAAATATTTTATCTCAGGTGAAGTATCAAAGATCAATATAAATTGGTTGAAATTTCTCTATTCTTAATCTCAGGTCTTATGTTCGAGTCTGGAAATAGAAAAAGTCGTGTTGGACTACTGTTAATTATAAACTTTGCAATATGTGAATCCAAATTTAGTCGAGTCCTAATCACTACAACAAAAGAGACATTTAGTAGCAATACATTTTTCTTTTAATTGCAATATTTATTATCGTAGATTCATTTAGCATCAATTAAGTTAATGTTATTGTATCCAGAATTGCTAAAGTCCTCAATGACATTTATATACACTATTTGTTGTAAATATTTATATTATATTATTCTCACTAAATATAATATAATTACGCAAAATCTTTTATTTGTTATAATGTTTGTGAATCCAAACATCCGAGTGAAAAACCAAAAATAATATGAAGAATGCATGGCTCCATTTATGATTACTTCCTATCAACCCATTCTCATATTAATATATTAATAAATGCATTTTATACAATGCTTATCCTTCTACTTCAAGAGGTCCTCGTGGGAGATGGGGTTTTGAGTATATTCAATTAAATCAGTTTCAATGAATCATACAGATATTAAAATATGGTCTGTGGAAAATATCATAAAACTCTGTAGTGGACAACTCATAAACTTATTAATGCAAATAAATAAATAAGATACGTTATTAAGTTTCAGAACATACGAAATATAATAAATATCATAAATGTATGTAGATATTACAAACCGGAGAATATACAGCTTTTGATTTTATAAGATATGACGGAAGATTGTTGAGTTGATCGTCTTTATATCCAGCAATTGAAGCAACGTGTTATGTGATAAATTGAAATATTGATCGTGCTATGAGCAAGATAATTTCGAAGAAATGGTAAGAGGAAGTCATCTTCCCAATATGATGATTTTATTTTGGGATCGAATTAGTGAAGATAGACTATGTTTATTCTATGAAGCTACATTATTTAATTTGAACAAAAAACAAACGCGTAGATGTTTAGATATTACACATTGTTATTATATTTGGTGTAATCTCATAAATAAGATTGGGAAGGGTAGTGTATACGCAGACCTTATTCCTACAAGATAAAAAAAGATATTTTCTATAGATCCTTGGCTCAAGTAAAAATATTACAATACAGTTTTTTATTTTAAAACAGCGAAAATGAAGAAGCCAAAATAAAATGTTAAAGAAAGCAAGACAACGCATACTAAAAATGAAACAGTCATTACCAGCAGGATTTGTCCTTCTAATGAACTAGTCTTTATTTTTTGTCCTTTTAAGTAAAATGATCTTTAATTTGTCTTTAGCAATTGAACTTATACCAACGGGGTATAAATTCTTTAAGAACGCAGAGCATAACTTAAAAGGATATTCTGATACAAAAATATATACTTAAGCCACCGGGAAATTTTTTTGCCTTGAGGGGTAAAAATGAAGATCAACACAAAATAGGGGCAAATGACCCTTGCAACTTGAAAAGTATACATTGCAAAATTCAAATATTTTATGACTCTTCTAATCCACTACATCTTACTAATGCTAACCAATGCTTCACTGAGATTATATGAAATATCTAGTTCTCTTTTCATATTTGTTCCATCAACATTTTCAACTTTCATGAGAAAGATATTTTAGATAACAATCTTCACACTTAAGAGTAGAAAATTGAACTAGAAAAATTCATGAATAGCTAAAGCTTTTCGAATTGAAGTTGCTTTAATGTGGTTTTCCTGCTTTTTTCTATTTTTGAGGGGTGGGGGTCTCCCACAAGATGTTTGGTACCTGTTTTGGGGTCCAAGTAATCCGGTTTTGTTTTTCTGTTTCAGGGCTCGCTTAAACTCGAGACCTTTTAGTCAAAATGATTGAGACAACCAAAAAGATGAAAGCAAATGACAGCTTGCCACTCATAAATTTGTGTACAACAATCACATGTTCTTGCCAAAAACCCTACCTTAAAAGCCATCACATGAACATTATGAAACAAGGTAGAGTCCCAAAGATATTGGTCCTAAATAACAAATAGGTACTTTATTGTTTGACAGCATATCTCACAAATTTCCATTCCTCTCTGTGCACTCACTAGGGCTTTGGTAAAGAAAACCATGAATTAGTTATTCGGTTAAGATGTTCGCGACCAAGAAGTACTCAATTTTCTTTCAGATAAATTCTTGAAGGAGAAAAAAAGGCCAGAATGCAACAAGAAATAGGTCTAAGATCTTTATGAGCATAGTCAGTCAGATTCATTACTTTGCTGGACTTTCGTCTTCGAAAGGGGTACTGTTCACAATATAAATGCCATCAAAGAAGAGTTTAACAGGAACTAACTTCAATTATAGTTCATACAAATCAGAAACTTAATTCTGCTTTCAAGTTACTACAATAATCTCAACTGGGGAGAATTCATTGACATGTTAAAAACAAAGAACGTATTTTAAACAAGAAATACTTCTATTGATCTTATATAAGAAAATTAAGTTAGAAATGTCTTAGCACAACACTAACCATAACATCTTTTTTGGATCAAATACGCTTCTGTGATGAATGGAAACAATCCTCAAAATGAAAGGCAATTGCAAAGAGTTGCAAGTTCTTGATTTAGGAGATAATCACCTCAATGACACATTCCTCATGTGGTTGGAACTTTGCAAGGTTTAAACTTGAAATCAAATAAACTGCATGGATCCATTAGAACTTCAAAAATTGACAACATGTCTCCCCACTTTCGAATCTTGAATCTATCTTACAATGTCTTCTTGGGAAACTTATCAACGAGTTTGTTTCAACATTTGAAAGTCATGTCAAACAATGAAGTCACTAGAACATCTTTATCTTGGAGGAAGGATATTACCAAAAATTCGATAACACTTGTAAGCAGGAGACTGGAGCTTGGACTTGTTAGAATTTTTGACTGTTTAAACTAGTATTGATGGTTTAAGGAACAAATTTGAGGGGCATATTCCAAGGATTATGGGAGATCTCATGGCAATTCACGCATTGAACTTATCTCATAGTGAATTGCAAGGTCATATACCATCATCACTCGGAGATTTAACCTCGATTTGAGTTTCCGAGTGTTGATGGTATATGACATTGCATTCATTATGAGATATATTCAACGCGCAAATTACAATGACATTTCCCATAATATTTGACATATGCCCTACAAATCTAGTACTTGAAAGATCAATACTAATGTAAGCCGTCAAAATTATGACAAGTTCAAGCTCAAGTCCCTTGGTTGCAACTGTTGTTCAAACTTGGTGATCTCCTTCTCCAAGATATTCTAGTAATTTCATTGTCTAATCAATTGACCTCATAGCTTTCAAATGTTGAAACAAACTCGTTGGTAAGTTTCCCAAAAAGATATTGTAAGATAGATCTGCAATTTGAAGTTGGGGAAACATGTCTTCAATTCTTGAAGTTTTAATGGATCCACACAATTTATTTGATCTCAAACCTAAACCTTGCAGCTCTGGCAGAGTTTCCAACCACATGAGGAATGTGTCGTTAAAGTGATTGTCTCCTAAATCAAGAACTTGTAACTCTTTAAAGTTGGCCTTCATTTTGAGGATTGACATTTGAAATTGCAGACGGATATACCAAAAATAGAAGTGTTGAAATAATTCTATGTCCCACATATCCATCACTCCCACCCCTCTGCAACAAACAAAAAGAAATCCCTAAATAAGCTTTTGATATGGTCAAAGTGTTCAGCTACTTCCAAGTTGTTTGCTCCTTAAAGTATTCTAAATATCATCAAGAAAGAAATGAGGCTCAAAACCTTGATGATTTCCACTTCAGACAGCTTTTGAGTTTTACTTCTGCAAGTGGGTGATTTTCAGGTTCCTGAACCATACCTAATGCACCTGCGAAACAAAATTGTGCTATATTGACGTCTTGGGCATTGTGACACAAGAACATACTGGCAAAGGGAGCCAAGTGAAATGTTCCTATCCAAGCATAAATACCTGAAATGAATCTCAAATCAGACTGCTCTTATAGCTGGTGGGATACGTGTGCCTCTTAAAAGCCAAACTCCAGTTCTGCTCGCTTCAGCACAGTTGTCACCCTAACAAAAAAATCTGGTTCTTCTTCCTTTATATCTTCCAGTGACCTTGACTCGTGTTCGTTGGCCTTGAACCAGATAACAGCAAAAGGAAGACTGTCAAAGTTTATAATACAGAAAAAATAACAACAGTTCCATTAAACATCAAGCACTTCCTTTGTGTATCCAGCTTCACAAGTCATTTTGTGGGAGGGATACGTAATATAAGTTAAGAGAATTTCTTCATGACATCAATATCTTGAATGTTTTAGTCTACTTACACATGCAGTGAATATGATCAAGAAACATACCTCCTTGAATCTTAGCAGGATTAGATTTGAAACTGAGGCCGACTTTGTTTTATCCCACCTAAAAAGGTGTCAAAGCAAGCAATGCACTATGAGTTGAGAGGCATAAAGATCTACAGACATTGCTAAATTTAAATAGTTACGACGACCACTTCACAAAATGATGCTTAAATAATTCTCTGCAGTGACAGAGCATCTGGAAATAAAATAGTAATCATGAATTTTACAGGGTGAAAATGTCAATGCTTTACATAAGATCAAGTTAAAAATAGCAACTTCAAGCAAAAAATTAGCAATTAACATGCATACACTTGCATGGATGAGTGGATAATATTTGCTGAACATATTTTGTGTGGTCCACTTGACCAATATACATCTTGTATTCAGGATTTCCCATTTTCAGTTGAGTGAAAAAACTTTATTAGTTACTCACGAAAAGAAAAGAAGACATAGTATGTGTAGTATGTGACAATCTTATATTAGACTAATGGTTTTCACTTCAGCACATTAATAAAAGAAATTGGCAAGTTGTATCCTCCATAATCATGAATATCATATTTCACAAAGTGTAAGAGTGACTAGGCATATAGACACGATTGGATGTCCTTTCTAAAGAAACAATTGTTTCTACTTTCTACTTCCGGTATACTACTTGTATACGGGGTTTCATTACCCCAAATTACATATTACATTATCAAAGGAAAAATATATTACGAGGCAATCTTTTTTGACATAGTTGGAAAGATTTCGTGTTTGCCTATCTCAGGGAATGATACTGAAGTGAATACATGTTCATTGCATCAAATTAGGCTTAGCATACATACCTCACAAGCATCAACTCATTCACTGAACGCCACATTGCTCGCCCTACATCTTTAATGGATAGGTCCCTTGCACTTCTCCCATGCCACAACTCTTTGGCAATGTACACAACTTCTTCAACATCTACCTTTAAGAGTGAGAAAACAGGGATGAAAATGTGTTTCACGATACTTACTAAAAAAAACTGAAATAGCATGCAAAAGACAATTGAAAAAATGAATATTTCTATTTTACTGATCAAAAACTACTAAGAGGAACCTCAGTATATTCAGATCTTCCATCCAGCTATCATCATTAAGGTCAAGACTGGCACTTAAGGACAACTATCATGTCTAATCCCACACCTCTACGACATCGGCCTCGATTTATTACGTGCCTAAGACTCGCATATAAACCTTCCTCTTAGGGTAATTTCAAATTATCTGAAGAAAGGGAGATGGAAGTATCTGCAAGCAATAAAGGAAACAAGACAAACTCAAGTGGAAGTTGAGGAGATCCACTGCTACAGGAAGCTTCCATCCACATGAGAGCTAATCTCTGATATGAGACTTGAATCTATAATACTTCATTTTTCTGGTCGGGGGAGAAGGGGGCAGCTTAAAAAAGACGTGCCACTGCCACTGGATTAGACATTGCATAATACGCTCTAACGTTGTAGAATCCATTGCTAAGAAGAAAATAGATTAGGCATACCGTCACATACAGCACACACCGTCCAGGACCCAAAAAATAAAAATTGTAGGACTATATATATAAGAAAACTTCACATCCTTTAACATCGGGTTCTGTTTTAATGCTATCAGTCTGCAGGTTAATTCCTTTATGATACAAATGGCAATGTTTGCCTCGACAAACAATGTCCCATAAAAAGAAAAAGCAAAATCTGAGAATTAACATTGCAGCTCCTAACTTGATGACTTCAAGCAAGCAAATATAAGTGCAAGTTCAGGACTTAGTACCTCCACTTGCATGGATGTACCATATAGCAACTCTTCATTCTCAATAAGGCGTTGATGGAGGATTTCGTAGTGATCCGTATCAAAATTCACCACTGGTTCCATATGGACTTGCAATCCAGCAAGTTGAGTCGCAACATAGGAAGCCATGACTTGCCCAAAAATTGCAGGTATAGTCCCCAGAACTGGAATGATGCGGACCCTAAATCCAGGCACTATCTGATATCCACATTGTAAATTTTAGATAATGCTCAATGAGTAATTTATTCAGATTAAGAGATGAATATTATGTAACATGTAGGAAAGAGAGTGACTTTTCTTATACAGTTTAAAGTTTAGTGACATGTATCTATTCTCATAACGTCTTTATAAATTATAGCAATTGCCAAATTTAGCAGTTCAAAAAGGTTAAATTCTTACTTGATAATCTGATGGATTTTCTTCTTCTCCGCTTGGCCCTTTAAAGGGAAGCAACTTTGCCTTTGGTTTCTCAAGAGAAAATACCACAGGAATGCCACCATCAATACCATGATCTTTTCTCAAACGATGTCTTACCTGCTCAATTAGTTTTCCAAGTAATTCAACTCAAAGTAAACAAGAGTATTACTAAAACAATATTTTCCATTTGTTATGCATGGTCCAACTGTAATTCCTGAATATTCCTATGACTAAAAAAGTCGTTAAGATTCTGTTGACATAACAAAAGTTGACAGCATGTAGCCCAGGTTAAAAATGCGAGATCGAGTATGTTTAATGTATCGGTTTTAAAGTGAATGAAATATCAGGGTAGACTATTATTACAAGCTTTAAGAAACCATCCAAAATATGGAGAAGTAGTCCCATTACGGGAGAGATCCATATCCTCAAACATAAGAGTTGTAGAAGTGTTTTAGCGTTATCCAGTAAGCCAGGTGATTTCATAAGATGCTCATTTAGCTTCACGAAGTCAAAATTATCTATTATATAATCTGGTGGATAAAGGAAGTCGACGCTCATTTCAACGAAAAAATTCAATCAATTATAGTACGTGGAGCTAAAAATCAGAAGATTCCACATGCTGCATGTATATTGCGATAAAGCTCCACAAAATTACTTACAGCTCGAGATAGAGGATCATTGGTAGACTCTCTTAAGTCAGCCACGCGAATTCTTGTTGGATCAGCCCTTGCGCCAGCTCCAGTTGCAGATAAAACTTTCAAACCTCTTCGAACACATGCAGCGAGAAGTGCCACCTACAAAGAGTATTACTTAGCAATAATTCCTAACTGAAAAAGATTCAAAAGGTATTGCATAGAGCCATAACTAATTAGAAATAAGTACTAAAATAGCCATGCCCTTGATTTAATAATTCCATTGAAAGCTTTAGCATAATTGCATCACACAGTTGTTTTCTCAAATACTTACCAGGACAGAAGGTAAAGAAACTAACAATTTCTATTGGGAACTGCATAAACTGATATTCGCAAGTGCCAAGCTCTTCTCTATTTTTCAAGAATTCATAATGAAGACAGTGTAAAAGAAACTTATGGTTCAATGGGGATCATATGATTCAATCCAAATAAGCAATGGGATTGCTATAATTTCAAAACTAGCTCCAACTTGTTACTGGACTCAATTCACTCTGGAAATCATTAATAGAGAAGTTGCTCTAAGAGAATAAAGAACATTAAGATCAACCTTATTAGCTGCATACAATGTTATAAAAAAACAGAGAACATGGAAAGAAAAATTCATCATCCCTTTCCACAAGGGAAAAAGGGGGTGATGAAGACAAAAATTGAAGTATGTCCTAATTTAATTAAAAAACATAAGAAAATAAATCAAGGCAGCTGGAAATGAGGCAATAAAACTGAAAAAATGACAATTCATTCAACTCAGCATGCAGGTTCTCAAAGATCATAATAGGCCAGTAATGGTATATTGTACTTCATAAATTGTTTCCCGTTTCAGCCGAGATAGAGAAATTGTTACATAAAAGGAGCAGCACCAACAAGGAGTGAAGGGACACATAAGCAAACCTACCTTTGTGTCGATATTATCAATGCAATCAAGGACAAAATCAGGGTGGCCAGACAGAATTTCTTCTTCAGACGATGAATCATATAAGATAACTTTAGCATCTATATGGCACTCTGGGAAAATTGATTGGAAGTGCTTCTTGAGGCACAAGGCTTTTGAGGTACCAACATCTTCTCTTGTGGCAACAGCATGTCTATTTAATGAGGAGACCGACACCTTCAACATAATTAGCAGATATCAGATATTCACAAATATAGGGGTAACATTTCTTTTAGGGAACTTATATAGCTAAAGAAAATCATGCCCACACAATGACCCTTCAACTGCATGGAGGAGAAAACATTCATTCTTCAGGCTCGCCTTTCTTTTACACGAAGACTTCTTTTTTCTTTCCCTTTTTATTTTTTCTCGATAGAATAAAGGATTTCATTGATAAACATCCCATGGATGCGAGCAAATACAAAATACAGCTAGTTCCTTAGGCCCAAAGACTTACATTGAATTTTTTATCACAAGCATTACAACATATTCTCCACAGAATAGCCTAATCACATTACCATTAGATAACACAATCTACAACTTAGTATTCAAATTTTAGTGCCTAAAATTGAAGGTTTAAATGAACAATAATGCGATTTTCTGTACCCTTTAATATCAGGCGATGCCAGCTTGTCCTACTCGCAATTAAGTTAAACTACAACAAGGGAATGGTTTTAAATATTTTTTGAGATGCAGGGTCCTATTCTAAATGTAGAGGCACTTAGTATAACTGAGTACCGTATGCAATATCCCAAGGATTTCAAATCTTTGTAAGTTCCTTGCATTGCAATATGCAAATTAGACATATATTTAGACATCCAAATCATCTCTTAAGCCAACATGAAGAATAATATGAGAGCGTATAGCAGCTTAAAGGGAGCTAAGCAAAAGATTCAATTAGATTCCACTTCCATATAACTACAAGAAACAACTACCTTAACTCCCAATCAAGAACTATCAATAGTGCAGAACACGTGTCCTTGATGGATAGCCTCCACATCAATGCCAATACCCATACCATATAGATCAACTTTAGATGCGAAACAAAAAGGAAATATCTACATTAGCAGAAGCATACTCATCCCCCCCCCCTTTTTTTTCTTCCTAGTCATGCACACGAGCAAGAAGTCTAACTTCAAGGATCAAATGATCAGGTATGATACTATGGAACACAATTTGACTTAAATTTTTCATCATTATTGTTAATTATGGTATCCAAGTCTCTAGTAGAATGTCAATAATCTATAGTTCTTGTAGTTCAATAACTATATGACGCATCTCTAAATTTTAGGCAAAGGAAAAAGGTGATTGAAATCTGAAATTTCAATTTTATCAACTTTGATCCTGCTTTAACAAATAAGGAATGGTGTAAAGAGGAAGGGAACGTTGTAAAATGAAACAGGATAAGGGACAATTAAACACGTGGATACGTTAGAATATTTTGTGACAAAAGAATATAACTGGCAAGAGATTAAGGCAGAGTAATATATAAGTGAATCAAATTGCCTTTAAAGACTATACCTGATCGAAATCCACAAGAAGTAGCCTACCAACTCCTGACCTCAGAAGCATGGATGCAGCATGACTTCCAACTCCTCCAAGACCAATTACCACAACATATGATGCAGTCACTTTCTGTTGGGCTTCAAGGCCAAAGAACTGTATATTCCTAAGAGGCCAGAAAAGAGTACAAAAATTAAGAGCAAAAATGCAAGTGTCACCATAACCAACAGTCATTAGCGCAATGTCTCAAATGGAAACAACGTCTTGCATGGATGTATAGAGCTGTAAATGAGTTTTGTTCGTCAAAAAAGCATGGGCTTAAGTTCAGCCTATTTATTTATCACACGAGTTGACCTCGAGCTCTCTAAGAGATTGAGATCACACATTAAACAAGTCGGACTTTGGATAAATGTATAAGCTCACTTGTGTTCATGAATAATTTATTTCATAATACCTCAGTAAATATTTACGTCAACTGAAATGAATATTTTAGTAGATCTTCTATATTCAAGAATCAATCTAAGGATAAAAATAGAAAAAAGTACATTCAATTCTCAGTACTCCAATATCTCCATTTTTCCCTACTTCGCATATCATACATACACCTAAAGAGAATCAACGACCGAGAGAATGATGGTGAGGAAAAGAAAGAAAGAAAGAAAGAAAATGAACACAACAAGCACATAGTGATCTCTGTTTTCAATTCTGAGGAAGGCTGTATTTTGCAATGTTACATCATGAAGCCCGTTAGAGCAAAATGCCAAAACATGGCAAGGTTTCTCTCGCTACATCATGTATGATATAGAGCTATTCTTCCTATCCTCTATGCAGTAGAGATATAGGTCTTTTTCCAAGGATATTTCACTTGACCAATCTTAGAAGAGACTGGAATACTGTTCTCTATTGCTGCAACTGCCATTTAGTTGGCTTGGTCACAGCTAGTTTTCTTCCTTGTACTCCTTTCCTCATTATTAAAATCTTCTTGCCTTAATATAATTCAAAAGAAAAAGAAAAAAGTATGGCTTACCTGGTCAGTTGTTCAGAAACTACTTCATCAGTCAACGGGTTTGGAGTAGCCAGTCCATCACATTTGGATCCAGGAAGCCCTGATGAGAATCAACGTTAAACCAAATAGAACAGAAATGATAATACCAGGCAAACATAAACTTTTAACCAAAGAGAACAGAAATGTACCATTTGATTTTACTGCCTCACTTGTATACACTTTTCCAACACATCTGCAAAAGAAAGCTTACAGTCGTCAGATTTCAACTCCCAGCTTCTTGAGTAGAAAAGATCATGTGCAAGATGATTAAAATATGTTAAAACGATTCTAACTTCATCAGTTGCCGAAGTCTTCTCTTTTTCTGACAGAGGTGAATCAAGCGTTAAGAAAATTCTAACTTCATCTACAACAGGGGGTTGGGAAGGGTGGGCTGTAGGCAAACTTTACCCCAACCTTTGTGGGGTAGAGAGGTTGATTCTGATAGACAACCTTTGTGGGGTAGAGAGGTTGATTCTGATAAACACTCAGCTCAAGAAAAGCATTTTTTCAAAAATATGCTTGAAAAAACAACAACAACAACATCAACATACCCAATGTAATCCCATAAGTGGGTCTAGGGAGGGTAGAGTGCACAAGATTGCTTATGTGAGACCCTCAATTTTAAATAAAACATTTCCAAGCAGTTTGAGCAGTAAAAACAACGAAATAATAGAGAGCAATACTCAACATACCAAGTAAAGAACTGAAATGACAACAAAATAATGTGATAACCAAAGCACAAAAAAACACAGGTGATAACCAAAATCGGAAAACAAGAAATTGTATGAACAGTGCTAATACCCATTGGTAAGAAAGAAAGACCAAGTACAATAAGCCGAACCCACAGGAAAGCAGAGAGCACTCAACTTCCAACTAACCTTCTACCCTAATCCACGACCTCCAAACCCTCCTATCTAATAAAAGATTCTAACTTCAACCGTTGCTGAAAACATCCCTCTTTCTTACAAAAGAAAATCTAGTGTTAAAAATATTCTAACTTCAACAGTTGCTTAAATTTTCCCTCTTTCTTACAAATGTGAAAGATTCTAACTTCATCAGTTGCCGAAAAACTCCTCTTTCTTACTAAAGCAAATCCAGTGTTGAAAAATTCTAACTTCAACACTAGCCAAAATATTCCCTATTTCTTTACAGAGGCGAATTCAAAATTTAAAAGATTCTAACTTCATCAGTTGCCGAAAGATTCCCTCTTTCTTACTATACGAATCCAGTACAACCGCACCCACTACTTCGTTTGAGCAATACACTCCAATTATTCGTTTAAATCTACTACATGATTTCAAATATTACTGCTAAATTGAAATATTGAAGAACTTAAAACTATTTTGTATGAGTTAGAAATTACTGGTTGTTTATTGGCAGTGGATCGGAAAGAAGCTTTGAGATAGCAAGTGTAGCAGCAGAACCCAATAGAGCTCCAGCTCCGATGAATGCTAAAATCTTGACTTTCTCTTCCATCTTCGTTCCCGTACCCCAGCAGCCACCTTCACTCTACTGGTGGCCAAATATTTAGGTTAAACCAGTGAAGAAGAGAAGCATATGGATTGGATTTTGGATAGATAAGGGAGCTAGAGATGACCGACAAAGCCCAATTGGGCCCTGAATAAATGGGTTCACTGTATATGGGCAACAAGGCAAAGGAAAATGTGAAAGTTTCCTCCGGCATAGATTGTCTCCTCAACTTGTATCGAAAAGTCCGTTACGGGTTTAAACAATAATAACAACCTATACACACCTTTATCATAAGTCGGTTACAGGCTTAAACTATAATGACTATCTATTACACACCTTTTCGATACAAATTCAGATGTAATTTATGTCTTTTCCCTTTTCTCTATATACTCAGCATGCGTTTTGCGATACATTCAAAATATTTATCGAGTTGAAGTTGAAAATAGAGTTATGTACACTTATACTTGAGAAGTATGAAATATTGTTCATATTATACCTTGTTTGGATGGTTGTTGCTTGTTGTATTGTATTGTATTGTAGTCTTAATTTAAATACTATATTTATTTTGCTTGTTACTTAAATTGTATTTTATCGTATCATTTAAATCTATCTTTAGGTAACAATAGAAAATCTCATTTCATGTAACGATTGATTTGGTGTGATAATGTCATTATCTTAATATTTTTTTCTCATTTTATCTCACTTATTGTTTAATTATCTGATTTTATCTTTTACCGTACTTTTTCATAGTAATTCAACTTCGTACTATACTTTTCTGATAGGTTTATCATTCAAATTGTTGATGTGTGATACTACTTAACGATGGAGAATAATACAATCTATTTAAATGTTATATTCATTAAAACAATATGCTACGATACAATACAAGATAATACGATTTATTACAAAAACAATAGGTAATAACCATTCAAACAAAAGTGTGAATGTGCTTAAATATAGCTTTAAATTTTACATATAATTTCTAGGTAGATTTGAAATTTTCATAATCTAACATAAAAAATTTAAATAAAGTGAAAATTTATTCCTAAGGAACATAATATTTTGTATGGGCTAAAATATTATTACAGAAGCCAATTATTATATTAAAAAATAGTTACATTATTATTGATTTATTGTTATAGTTATTATGTATGATGAGAACATTCACCGAGAAATCACAAATTGTTAGATTTTAAACCATGGGTAGTTAAGTCATTCAATTATCACATAATATATATTAAAATGAACCCTTAAGGGTTCAACATCTATTATATGTGTCTGAAAAAATAGACATACTAAGTAGCCAAAGGGGGCTCAATATCTACTATATATACTTAAAAAAATATTTTAATCATATATAAATAATATAATTTTTCGCCGAAAGAAATCCTTAACTGTAAGGTGCCTCCGCCGCTGCTTGTATTGATATTTATATATATCTTCCCATGCCACTTGGGAAAGATGATTTCACAACTTGTAAGAAATTTCACAGCTTATTACATGAAAAAAAGGGTAGTGCCTTTTGAGCATTTAAATTTGCATGAGGCTCATGCTACAGGAGATCATAAAGTGATAAGACTATTTTATATTTACACGCAGCAACTGTATTATAATTGTCTCGACAAAAACCTTTTTGATAATCGTCTTTCAATGTGTAAGTTTTATACTTTCCTGAACCTTTACTATGTAGCATATATGGTAGTATATAATTATTCACATACCATATATTTCTCAAATTAAACTTTTTTTGATTTTAATAGTTAAAAATGATTGAAGTGAAAGTACATATACAGTATCAGTTAACCATGTTAAGTGAAAAATATATGTATGAAAGTTGAAAAACGGATATTTCACTTTCAGTGATTTGATGTAAATATCTCATGCGAGTTATTTTTTAGGCTTAAGTAATCTACAACCACTTAAAGTTGTCCTCATATTTCATTTAGACACCTCAATTAAGGCTGGTACCTATTGAACACCTCTACTACTTCGAATTGACATCTTTTTGACAATCAACCAAAAATATTAAGTGTGTGAGATACACTTGCGATGACATGGCACAATGACGAATTAAATTATGACATGTGTCATTAGATCCAAAAATTATTTTGAAATATATTTTAAATAAAAAAAATATTTTGTACCCCAAACAATCCACCCACCCACACCAAATCTTTCCCATGCTACTCATTGGATTTTAGGCCCTTGACGTCTTCTTACTTCTTTTTTTCTTCTTCTTTTTCTTTATCATAAATTAACAATGGTAGATTTTTTAGATTCAAAATTAAAAATAAAAAACTTTAATAATTACATTATATTGTTACCCAACCCACCCAAATTCTTCCCCTGCTACCCATCGAAACAACCATTTCTTCTTTTTTTCTTCTTCATAATAAATCAATAATGGCAAATTTAGATTCAATGGTGATAGAGGAGGTAAAGTGTTTATAGAAATAAGAAAAAGAAAATGGGTATAGCAATGGCAGAGACATATTAGTGATGTGGCGAATGAAATGGTGGCGAAGAGACAAGGAAGAAGAACATTAATATGGCAAAGAGTTAAATTGTAAATTAATAAACTTGCTTACTTTCATAAATCAACAATATGATAAGATTCAATTCTAGATTTGAAAAAACAAAAATAACCAAGTGATGGCGATAATGGTAGAGGCGGTGGACGGTGGTGGTTGCTCAAAAGAAGAGAAAGAAATAGATGTGATGATGATGATACTAACAGATCTGAAAATATAAGATGATAATAATGAGAAATTAAAAGAACAAAAAAAAATAGAGGAAGAAGAAGAGAGGTGTATATGGCTCCATGGCAGATGCTATAATGGAGAAGAAAGAATTTTTTTAATTTAAAAAATATTAAATTTGATGCTTTCACGCGCTTCTTGTTAGTGAATGACACCCAAAATGCCACATAAGCAAAAAGTGTTCAAGTGGTATCAATTCAAGATAGTAGAGGTGTTCAATAGGTACTAGCCTTAGTTAAGGTGTCTAAGTGAATTATGCGGACAACTTTAAGAGGCCGCTGATGACTTAAGTTTATTTTTTACCAAGTTGATATGTGATGTCCATGACAGAGGAATGGGCCGATGAGGACGGATTACATAGGAGGACTGATAAACTTCTATGTTGACAAATTTGTGAAGAAGGGATGCACATGACATTTTAGGCCAATCTCACATCAGAATGGGAAAGGAAAGTCGAAAGTCTAATACAAGTTCACATGACATAGTCCAAGGGACAAATCTATCAAGCTTGTCGGGATAAATATGTGAGGCTAGCTTGTTAGGCCAAAACAGACAATATATGTCATGGGTGTAGTCATAACAAATATGGTATCAGAGTCGAGCACTCTCTTACTCCGGTGTTTCAAGTCAAATATAATTAAAGGTTTCCTCTTCTAAAGGTAGGGGTGAGGACTCCATTGCGCACAATGCATTAAGCAAGAAGTTGGAGCAAAACAAGGTGCATCCATGGGAAAGAATCATAGTAGAAATGCATGTCATTATATCAGATTTCATTCACTCCAGAGTTGAAATTAATCATGTGTTATCTATAAAGATTCGTCATCTCAGTCTTTTTTCGATGGAGCAAACTTTAGCGAAGACATTGAGTCCTTAGAAGAGAGTGGTGACATATGTGATGCTTATGACGGAGGACTGGACACAAAGAATTATTTGGAGGCTTCTAGGCCGTCAAGCTTCTGAAGAAGGGACAAAGAGAAATATGAAGAGTTTTACAAATCATGATAGCATCACAAGTTCTCATGGTATACACACTTTTGGGTCCAATGATAGCACAGTCCAAGGGACAGATTCGTGAAGCTTGTTGGCTAAAATAAACAATATGTATCATGAGCTAATTGGATTGGTATCAGAGCCAAACGCTCCTTTAGTATAGTAATAGAACAAACTTCAACGAATACTCTAAATCTTTGGGGTGAGAGTGTGTACATGACACCCATAGATCGGAGGGCAGGCCAATAAAGACAAGTAATAGAAAAGTATATAGTACTAGGCTTTTAGATAAAGAGGAGGGATTTTTTTTTTTAAAATTACATAACATAATACAATTTTTTATGATGCACACACTTGTGATTCGATGATGACATAATTAAAGAAATGTCTTATCGACTAAAACGGACAAATATGTGGCATGAACTTGGTTATGAGTGGATATTAATAGATACTGAAAACATAAGTCATGAGATTGAACATAATTAATTAAGCCGTAATAAAAGCTAAGCAAATTCTATTAGTCTTGCATTTGGTTGAAAATATATGTTTGTTCAACTACATGAAAGATTATTTTATACCAAAATTGATATGGACGAACACTGATTTGTATCCATCTTAAATTAAATATTATTATAAAAAAAAAAAGTTGTTGGTGTAAAGCAATAATATAATCCAACATCATCCTCAACTATATTAAGGCATAAATGGAGTTTAATTTATCTAAATGCACACACACAAAAACTAAAGTTAATAAAATTTTAAATTTCAAATATGTCAATATCCTTTAATAATTTGTTCTATTCTGATTTTTATTTTTATTTTCTTTTTGAAACATGATGTAGCCTTAGTAGCATATATGACCCATTTGAGAAGGCATCTACATCTTGTATACCACATAAACTAATTTTGTACTTATCGATTTAAGACAAAAATCATTACGTGCCTCACACATCCGATAATAATTGTGTGTGGCATCAATTTGACTCCCATAAATAGTATTATATTCGATAGTTGGTTAAGAGGTAAATTCTTCATTCATAAAATAAATATGGTGTTTACTATTTAATTTTGTATTTTAAAATCTGCATAACTACAATATGTAAAAGTTATGAGGGAATTTATGTATCATTTTATGCACAATACAATATGTAATAAGTAATAACTCAACCTGCTTAACTGATTTCTCCATAAAATATTACATAATTTTTCATAACTAATTTATATATCATGCACCTGTCGTGTGACCCGTTGGTCCTAAGTAATGTCTTACGCGAAGTGACCCACTTAAAAAATTATTAATATCTACATAATTCTAGTCAGCCACCAACTGACTCCTATATTATTCTTTTGGGAAATGTTCCAGAGCTGGCTCATATCAATGATTCAAAATGATTATACAAAAACAGTCATTGTTGTGTCTCATAATCTTATTATTAATATAATATAATATAAAATAAGTCCATATGAGGAAATCTAATTTTTCCCAGTATAATAAAAGCCTCTTTGAACATCTGTCAGAAGCTCATTAGAACCAAAAAGGCAAAAGAAAAAGTCAATAACTAGGGGCTTAATAATCACCATACAATTTTATTTTATCAATTTTTCTTTTTTATAATCATAATGTTCGAATTAATTTACATATATTTTAATAAATTCTATGAATATTCTTCTTCAAAATAATTCAATTGAATACCGGCTCAAACCTTCATACTAGAGTATTATATTTGGGATTAATTATTTTCACAATTTGCACTTATAAAAAACATTACGATAATTAGTATAATAAAGAAATGGGAAGTGTAATTGTCATCTTATGTAGTGGTTGATAACCATATACATATCAAAATGTACACGTATCATAATGTTTGGTATACATATCAAGAATAAATTTAGATTTTGACTTTAAGGTATAAACAAGGTTTGCCGCACATTAAGATAGGCCAAAAATATTGAATAAAGTAGAAAGAAACATCTTTAGAAAGTGACTTATAATTAATTAGCTTGTTAAAGGTTATAAGAGCACGTAATGCCATCCTAAAATGAACTGGCTTTAAAATATTGTGGAATATGGTAGTCATGACATATATCATTAGGAGTGAATTTAGACGGTTGGTTATAGATTTATGAAAATTTAATAATTTTTATTCCATAATTATATTTAGAAATTTGTGAACTTAATTAGTACTTTAGTATCGATTAAGTTGAGGTTATTATAAAAATTCATAAATTTTAAATTTTATATTTGTCTCGATAAATTACAGTATCAATCTTATATATTAGGTTTTGGCCAAACACATAAACAAATCCCTAAACTTGTTGGGGTTTTCCCCTCAGGTACCTCAACTACATCATTTTCCTATTGAATTCTTGAACCACCCATAATTTGTTCCTTTTAAACAATGTGGGCTGATGTGGCACAAAACTAAAAAGCTAAAAAGCTAAAGCCCCTTCATTTCCCCCCCCCAAAACACTTTTGACCCGAAGTGCAATGGTTCTAGACGAGAAAACCCTAAAAATTGATCTTATTTCAGTGATATTTATGCTATTTACAACTAAAATTCTCAAATTTTGAAGTGATTTTGCAACAAAGGAACCTACGTCCAGGGTTGGATTGTATCCATGAGGTCTTCATTTCCACAACGACCCCACATTGACATAGCACATTTGCAGTTAAAGAAGAAGAAATCGATGAACAAGATAACTTCGACATTGGAACTTGATGATTAAGAAGAAATCAATGAAGAAGAGATATATTCTGATGAGCAGCTCCAACTTAATGATGAAGAGAAAGAAAAGAGGAGAAATAAGAGAAAAAGGGGAAGAAGATCGTTGATGGGTGGTTTAGGGATCCACATCAGCGCCTTCAAAATGTCTTCACGCGCTCAAGCGACGTGAGATCACATTTTGCCACATCAGCCCATAGTGTTTAAAAGGAACAAATTATGGGTGGTTCAAAGATTCAATAGGAAAATGGCGTAGTTGAGATACCTGAGGGGAAAAACCCAACAATTTAGGGGCCTATTTATGAGTTCCACCTTAGATTTTTATTGATGATGGGACATTCCTGCTAATATAATTTAGCAAGAATCACGTTATGGGACCAATTAATTGTTTGTTTATCACAAAAACCATGGAAAACTTGGTTTGCAATTTAGGCAGCAGCCGACGTGATTATGTTTGTTGTACTCCACGAAAATGGTCTTATAATAAACCACAGAATACTGCAAGGGTGGCAAAAGTTGGTTGAACATGTCAACTTCAAAGTGGAGTCTCATATTTGAAACCATCAACATCCATTTTCGATCGAGCTCATCTTATGAGACTTGTCTCGTGTAATTTATCTTTTACGTGTAAATTGTAAGTTGTTAAATTAGAGTGAAGTTTACCTTATACGCATTCAAAAGATGACGACTACAAATTCTTCTATGACAAAACAATAGGAAGGGTGCTATTTGCGATCCCATTTGTTAGTTGTGAAAAATAATTTTAAATAAATTTGAATCTAGTAATAACTTTGTCTCTACTCTAATAGTAATTACTAGCTAGTTATTAACAAAAAAAAAGAAGATAATTACTAGCTAGTCATATTCTTCATTAGATAATTAATCTCCAAATATGTAAGTAATATACTTCATTTAAGAGTTAAGACATAGTAATAATTTAGTAGATAAAAATACAACATTTCTAACAGCTAGTTTTAACTTTTAATGAGTTGATTACACAAATTTAGTTATAAATTATGTATATCATTCTTGTAAAATATATTAATTATTATGATAAGTACTACCTCACCGCTTCTCATTTAATTGTTAGCAGCCAGGGCAAATGTTACATTGATGACTTGATGCAATACATATATTTAGTTTAATTTAATTTAGTTTATGCGATTACTTTTTCCAGTACATATATTTTAAATTTTATGTCCAATTAAATCTTAGACAGATAAAATATGAAAGGCACTCTCGTATTATTTTATTTTTCTATGAGTACAAATGTACTTTGCTTATTACATCACTTTAGCTACAAGCCTACAACTGTGTGGTATACACGTAACGGCAACCAATTTTAAATTTAATACTTAGTTTAGATTATTTAATAACGCATAGATAAAATTAAATGATGGCATGACACATTAATATGTTCTCTCTAACTTGGGCTATATTCATGTCCTTCAAATTTGAGTACACATAATTAACTATTAAATTTATATAAAATAAAATAAAATAAATATATATATTTTATATGACAATAATACAATTTCATATAAAATATTTATTTGTACATATTCAAGATCGATGTAAAATTAAAGTGCATGTTTATATATTATGCTTAAAATAACTGCGGCAGAGTTTGAGTTTCATATAAATACCTTCCCTCCTCTTCTCCAGAAAGTTCACCATCTGATATATCCTTTCTCTGGATCTCAGCTTTCTCTATCTCTATAGATTCGACAAATTTTAGTTGTTCTTCAGTATATCTCTCTCTCTCTTTAGCTACTGCTGATTCATTCAAACATCGAAGAACTTTCCAGAAGCTCAATACAAGGAAGCTAACATATCAGTCTATGGATTTGACATTGCTGAGAAAATCCGTTATCATGCAGAAATAGAGAATCAATCAAAATGAGCAAAACTTTTGAACTTTCTGATGATTTTGTGTTTACTGTGTGAGAAGAACAGTAACGGACAGAGTGAGATTCGAAGAAAATCGATCCAGTTTCTGCATACACACACAGAAATCAATCCTAATTAGCTTAACTTTTGAATTTTCCTGATGATTGTGTTTAGTGTAAGAAGAGGAGTAACGGACAGAATGAGATTCGAAGAAATTCGATTCAGTTTCTGCATATGCAACAGATAAATCAATCTAAACTAGCAGAACTTTCGAATTTTCTACAGTGAGATTCGCAGAAATTCGATTCAGTTTATGCGCACACACTCATAGAAATCAATCCAAATTAGCTAAACTTTCGATTTTTTTCTGATGATTTTGTGTTTACTGCGTGAAGAAGAAGAGTAACGGACAGTCACATAGAGTGAGAGATCTGTGAATTTTACAGTGCGTTTGTGAAGATGTCGATGAAGAGAGAATTAGGAGAAGAGAGGAATGGAAGAGATTCACCAAAAGAGTATAAGATGAATGATTTGAGAGATAGTATGAAATCGTTGAGAAGTACCAGTAGATTAGCGATGATGGAGAACGAGCTAATAGCTGATTCAACTCCTTCGAGATTTAGCAGAGAAAACGTCATCAATGGCCTCAGAGGCCTTTCTCAAGATTTCGTCATTTATCCCGATGACAGGTACGCTTCTAGCTTTGCGAGGAGATTACGATATGAAAAATCAAATTCTTAATATTAGTGTTCATCGATTTTTCAAGTAATAAGCTTCATTTTAATAATCCTTTCTCACGTACAAAATTGACGTTAATTTGATAAAAAGTGAATAAAATTAAAATACTCCTATGTTTTAGGAGTAATTAAACATTATTATTCGAAATTAATGTGTCATTTACTTTTTCTCATCTTATTTTTATGAGTCATTTTAATTTAAAAGTTATTTCAAATAACTATATTATTTAAATATCAAAGTTAAAATTGGCAACTATTTCAAAGTTATACTTTAACATTAACAAAAACGGTTCTTAAAAATGCTTAATTCTCAAAAGACATCTAACGAATAAAAATAACTTAATAATTTATGTTTTATATTTTTTTTCAATAAATGTGAAAACAACTAAAACACAGTTAGAAAAAGAAAATAGTGGAGTATATATTAATTTATATAAATATATCTTATTATAGGAAGTGCTTACATAAATTAAAAGATGTAAATTGCAGAGTAATGTCATTTATCTCAATTTATATGACACTTTCCATTTTTCTAGAGTAAAATAGTTTTAAATTTAATCGAGAATTTATATATTAAATGTTTAAAGTTTTTTAAATAAAATTTATATTTATAAACTACGTAAAAGTACTATAAATTTTAATAATTTACAATTCAAAATATATAGAAAATATTTTTTTTAAAATTTACAGTCCAAAATAGACTCGTTTTCTTCATCTAAGTGTTACTCTAGTAAATATTTTCTGTACTTTGGCGTGGAAAAAGTTACGGCGACTTGTCGTTTTTGTGTCAGAGAATAATCGTTTTGAGTTATGCGTGATGCAAAGGACATTCATTGGGGAGAACATTAGCCAGTTTTGGCTATACACCATGATTACAACTACTACTAAACAATACTTCCTCTTTTTAGATTTTCAATATACCAGAGGATAATTTAATACATAAAATATATTACAGTAATTAATATTTAATATGTCAAACAAACTACTCCCTTCGTTATGATTCAAAATAAATTGTAATATTTGCATGGTTATAAATCGAGAAAATGACCAAAATTGTAAACTCACTTGACACATATGGAAAATCTTGTTCAGCTTTGTAAGTTAAATATGATTATACATAATTAATTTATAAGTGATCTGATTGCGCAGAAATATCTTTCACTGTTCATAAAATTTAAACTCTGACAATGATCAGAAGAAGATCACGAGATTTATGTGTGAGAGGAAAAAATTAGGAGCTGCTAGTTGGGTTGACAGGGTGGAAAGTGGGTTGTAATATTGCTGCTTGGAGGTGGAACTATAAAGTCGTTAAGTTCAAATCAATAGTGTTTACAAAATTCAAATTTGACAGAGAAATATATCATAGTAGAGTAATAAAATTACTAGATTTAACTTATTCATAATTATAACACATTTTTTTACACTTATAGGTGCATATAATATGTTGAAGTATCTTGTTTTTTGGACTGCTAATTTTTTATTGCGAGCATTTACTTATAGTTATTTTTTAGGTAAAAATGTAAACTCATAAAGTTTAATGGATTGACTTGATCATAATTATGTATAAATAACTGACTTTTTTTTTCTTTGTAATACATCATTCATTGATGAAAAGAAAAGCACATTTACTTGTATTATGAAAGTTTTTGTTGGTATCATCAATTGCTTTCTCAATCAATTATCTTTGATGTTTTAAAATTGATAATCTAGAAAACTTGATGCAGGTGGTACAAGCTATGGGATAAGTTTATCCTGATTTGGGCAATATATTCAACTTTTTTTACACCAATGGAGTTTGCATTCTTTAAAGGATTGCCCAGGAAACTATTTCTTTTAGACATTTGTGGTCAAATAGCTTTTCTTGTCGACATAGTCATACAATTTTTTGTAGCCTACAGAGATAGTCAGACATACAAGATGGTGTATAGGCGAACCCCTATTGCTCTTCGGTTAGTCCCCTTCTCCCTTCTAAGTTCTACCTTACTATTTGCACAAGAGGGGTAGTGGCGGTACCTATGCAAGTTCGACAGAACCTAGTGTTTCAGGTCAAATTCTTTATATACTTGTAAAAAACAAGTAGTATATATAAAGTACGATATACATTTTGAAAAACACACACCATCTAAATTCTGAATCTATCACTAAAGAAATTTGCAGAAGAATGTATGCATTTAAGTAAGTTAGCCTCTTTCATTGCAGGTACTTGAAATCTCATTTTATCTTGGATGTTCTCAGTTGCATGCCGTGGGATAACATTTTTAAGGTACTATATTCACTCCTAAATCCTCTCTCTAACATCATGCTTTTAGAGTTATTAATAACTTCATGCTTTTAATTTTGTAGCACAATTTAATTAGTCAATCTTTTATATAATTTGGAGATCCACCAAATGTTTTAGAACATGCAAAGCAAACATCTATTTGGCAGTTAGGTGAGAATATGATATGATTAAAACAAGGAGGAGGAGGAATTAAACTAGTTTTGCGTGACTTTCATGCTTAGAGGCCTAAAATGCTGAATAAACTGATAAAGCTCACTTGTCTTTATATGCTCCTCTCTCATAAACTTCAGTTCAAACCTAGTAAAGAGAAATGAGAACTTTCTTGCCAACAAGAGTGGAAGCCCTTTTGTCTACTTCATTTCCTATTAGTTTTTGCCTTCGGTGAAGACCAAAATTTTAAATGAGTTGATACCTGCATTTCATGTTAGATACTTGATCCAAGTAGTGCCTTTTTTACTAACGCTGTCCCGTATCAAATATTCAGGCTTCTGGAAGAATTGAAGGAGTGAGATACCTTTTATGGATTAGGTTAAGCAGGGTGCGCAGGGTTACTGACTTTTTCCAGAAGATGGAGAAAGATATTCGAATCAATTATCTCTTCACTAGGATTATAAAGCTTATCACTGTTGAACTTTATTGCACGCATACAGCAGCTTGCATCTTTTACTTTTTGGCAACTACTCTGCCTGCAGAGAAAGAAGGCTACACATGGATTGGTAGTTTGACCCTGGGAGATTACAGTTATTCAAACTTTAGAGAGATTGATCTCTGGAGGCGGTACATCACTTCTCTGTACTTTGCAATTGTCACTATGGCAACTGTGGGTATGTCGATTGCTCTCTTTCTAGTTTCACTGGCATAATTATCTGAAAAATATATTCCAGTTCTATTGGAGATGAAATTAAAAGGCTGATGATATAGATGGAATCCACAATACACAAGTTGTTACACATGATTAGACGATTCACCAGAATTAGTTGTTTTCCTCTATAAAATGGACTACTGTTGTCTTTTGTGACCGTTCGAGCAACAATCCACGATTAAAGTTGGGTGCTGGTTTTTATGACTGGGATTTCTGCCCTCTCCTAGATATTTTTCTCAGTTTCATAGGATAACTTCTTAATATTAAAAAGATTTACTTCTTCCATTCTATATTGGGGTATCACAAAGGGAAGAGGCTTTGCTGTCAAGTTGTCTTTGCCCTTTTCACCTGATACCTAAATGGAAGGTGCAGACATTTTGCCTGTCAAGATATAGTTGTTATTTTGTATCATATGATATAAGTTGTGACTCTAGATTTCATTTGAGAATATAAAGTTCTCAAACTCTGAAGTTGAAATTCTACGTGGCATTCTATCCAGGACTAGAACTGAAACCTTTTCTTCCAATTTGTGTTCTTTTTTGTCTTCTATAAACTAGAGTAAGTTCAGGATGTATAAATACCTGAATCAGATGTCTGAATAATAGAAGTATCATGAACTGCAGGTCCGAAATAGTACAAACTACAAACTAATCATGAGGTGTGACTGGTAGTATGGTGACAGTTTGGCTGACAGTGGTAGTGCTTGTTATATTTGGTGCACGTGATAATTGGCTTTTCAATCTATTTTAATCCTCTAAAGATCGCTCTAAACTTTATACCCCTAGATTTTCCTAAATAATTGATCTTATCCATTTATTCCAATATTTATGCATGTTTTGAGCTTATTAATGGAACTGAAGACACTCATTCGATCTCAATTGTGTTTTAGAGATGTCCTGTTATCTTTTTATTTACAAATTATCAACTTGGCAACTTAAAGACGAGTAGTCATAAATATTGAATAATTCACCGTGCACGTCAAGCTATCACTAGTACCATGCATATGATCTTTTCTACATTTCCGCCCTTGCACCAAGAAAAATATAAAAGAGAAAATAGGTAACAAATGACTAGGAAGAGAGCACAGATGCTATTGAAGACGGATAAATATAGATGTTCATAAGGTTGGTGTTGGCTTTACATAGTTTTGGATTAACATAAAAATTCTTTTTTGGTGAAGAGACAAACAAAGAAAAATGGTTCTTTGGGTAATGAGATTATTTTAACCAGAAGAAACTAGTTGAGGCTGTATAAAAGAAGCAAGTTGTTTGTTTTGAAGTGGTACTCATATGCTTCGAAGGAAGGTTTCTTTTGACCATTCTCTTCCTAACTCATGGCATTCTTTTTAAACCTTTTCTGGATATGTAATCACATCCTACTAATATTAGAAGATGTCTCTCGGTCTTACAGGTTATGGTGACATACATGCAGTCAATCTGAGGGAAATGATATTTGTGATGGTTTATGTTTCTTTTGATATGATTCTTGGTGCTTACTTGATCGGTAACATGACAGCACTGATTGTCAAGGGATCAAAAACTGTGCGATACAGGGACAAAATGACAGATCTTATGAACTATATGAACAGAAATAGACTCGGAAGGGATATTCGTAGTCAAATTAAAGATCACTTGCGATTACAATATGAAAGCGCTTACACTGATGGAGCCGTTCTCCATGACCTTCCCATCTCAATTCGTGCCAAGGTAAATAAACAAAAGGAAAAATCTTCATATGTGTGCAATTTGCTCTATATTCATTAAATTTCATGTACTCTGGGACATTAGAATCACAACTGGTTTGAATTCTTCGAATTGTGCTGCTTCTTTTCTGTTTTCCTCAATTTATGGTGCTATATTTGGACCATAAGAGTTAATTACAAGCTAGTTTTCCTTTGTTACTGATGGAGAGAATGCTAGGCATGTAAAGAAAGTGGCGGATCTATAATCTATACATGCTGTGGGTTCTGAAATATAAATCTACAAAATAATAATAAAAAGTATATCTATGTGGTCGGGCAGCTGTTACACCATTCGTGCAGGTCACTACTGATGCAGCAAGGAATTTCGTTACAGTTCTTTAAATCTGTTGCGAGAGATCAAGTCATTGTCAAAACAACTATTTGGTTATGCTATTTTTGGAATTGTTAATAGGGTTGGAGCAGAAAGTGATAGGTTTGCCAAAACCCACAGAGCCCCTCTGGATTCTCACAGGGTAGAAAACATCAGGCATTGTGACTTTAAAAGAAGCAAGATCAGTATGCATGGTATTATTAGGTGGGGGGTTGTTGACTTGGGAATTTATTTCGTTGTCGAAAAAGGCATTAAGAATCTTTGTTAGCCCTTCTAAAGTTCGTATTCTTTCTTGCCTTCCAGTTCGACCTTTCCTTCTCATTGCTGATGCATATAACATTCTTTCAGCAATATTGTAACAAACACTTCAACCTTTCTGCAGATATCCCAGACTTTATATCAGTCTTGCATTGAAAATATTCCTCTTTTTAGGGAGTGCTCCGCAGAATTCATAAGTCAAATTGTAAGTTATCTTCTTTGTCAGTGATTGTTTATTTAATCTCAAAACAGTGTTTGTATCGTTTTCCTGAAGAGGTCTGTTTCATTTTCACTCTAGTTGAAATCCATGATATTATATGAAATATTTTGCCACAACCTCTAGAAACTAATGGCTAATAAGATCCTTATATATTTTCTATGCTGATCCTAATGAGGCAAGAAACATAGACCCACACCATATGTTCTAATCTAAGATCCAGAGTTGCTCATGTTCTGAATTTTGTGAACAACATAATTAATTCATCTTTATTTCAGGTTCGTTTGCTTGATTAAATTGTATAAGCAGATTTACTTCTTCAATGTGCTTAATGATTTTTACATGTTATACGTGCACCCAAGGACAGCAAGGTTGGGATCCTAGGTTGAGAACATATTTGTAGAAATGGTCCTTGGTAACTTTATGGTTTTTTTTCTACGTGTAGACATGCTTTCTGCCTTATCAACCTGCATTGCCACAGTCAGCTGAATTTAGAAATAATTCGTCATGCATGCTTCTTCTCTCCTCTCTTAATGTATACCTTTGGATGCTTGCCTCCTCACACCTTTCTGTTTGATTTCGATTGGCCCAGTTAAAGAGAAAAAAGTAAATCTAGTGCTGAGGAGCTAATTTTGTGAAAAAAATTTCAGGTAACTCGAGTGCATGAAGAATTTTTCCTCCCAGGAGAAGTGATCATGGAACAGGGGCATGTAGTGGACCAACTTTATTTTGTCTGTGATGGTGTCCTGGTAATTGTTTTACTGTTATTATTGCTGCTCAGTGCTTAGCATTTTCTATCACAGCCTTTTATTTTAATATAAGCTTATATTCATTTATGGCTTAGAAAATGTATATCCTACCTTATATTAGAGGTCTCCAAACCGTATTAATATCATAGGTCTGGATCTATTATGGACTTGGTTCTCTGACTGCAGCTAAGAAATTTTTAGACCGTGATGGTGTTATTAGAAACTCTAGATAAGGAGAGAAAAATACAATAAACCTGTTTTCTAGTTTCCCATTGCTCCAAAACTTCTGCAAATCTTACAACTGCTGACTTATCAATTCATGTTTGGCATCGAGCTGTAGCTAATATTGCGAGACTCATTGTGGTTATTTTGATTCAGGTAGAAGTTGGTATAGGAGAAGATGGGTCACAAGAGACAGTAGCACATCTTGAGCCTAATAGCTCGTTCGGAGAAATATCCATTCTTTGCAACATTCCACAACCATATACTGTCCGTGTTTGTGAACTATGCAGACTCATACGGATTGATAAGCAGTCATTTTCAAATATTTTGGAGATCTATTTTCACGATGGAAGAAGAATCTTGGCGAACTTACTAGAGGTAATCTCTCTTGGGCAGCATGCCATTCTCCAGTCATACCACCTATGGTTTCTGTTGTCTCTTGGTAGTTGTACAAAAGTTGACTAGAAAAGTACATGTTCATAAATGTTAATTGTTCTTGTCCTTCTAATATTAACATCTTTTTGCATTAGAAGTACTTAATCACTCAAAAGGTCTAAAAGGAGTATTATCTGACAGGGAAAGGATCTTCGTGTGAAGCAACTGGAGTCAGATATAACATTCCATATTGGGAAACAAGAGGCTGATCTTGCTTTGAAAGTTAATAGTGCAGCTTATCATGGTGACTTACACCAGCTGAAGAGTCTTATTCGAGCTGGAGCTGATCCCAACAAGAAAGATTATGATGGAAGATCACCTCTGGTATGATTTTTTAGCTAATAGAAACATAAGAGTTTTCTGGTTCATTACTTTTTGATATTTCAACGAGTTGCTTCGTTTAAAAAAAATTATTTTCTGAATAACTATTAAACTCTTCTGAAATTAAAGCCATTTGAGTGTTTATCAGTCCATGAGTGGACCTTAACTCTTTGTTCATAATGAGTTGTTTGTTTTCCAAGCTCATCTATGTCTTTCTTGAGTGTGCAAATCTGTAAATCATGCAGCATAGTTTGGTAGGATTTATCTGTTGTAACAAATAAGGAATTCCAGATTGAAATTCTGCAGGTATTATTGGTTGAAGTTTCAGATGCTGCTTCTATAAAAATACTGATTCTGTCTTTAAGAAAAATAACCAAAGATAATGATTCTAAAAGAAGGCTGAATTTTTAAAAGAGTTGAAAAGTATTCCTAATCAAGGCTTTGTTTATGAACAGCATCTTTCAGCATCCAGAGGATATGAAGACATCTCTTTTTTCCTTGTCAAAGAAGGTATCGATCTCAATGCTTCAGGTAGGTATTAAAACCTGTACTTGACCGGTGAACTTCCTTGTTCTCATATATTGATTAATAATGTTTTTTTCCAAGTAGACAACTTTGGAAACACACCGCTCTTTGAAGCTATCAAGAATGGACACGATCGTGTTGCTTCATTACTTGTTAAGGAAGGTGCCTTCTTGAAGATTGAAAATGCTGGTAGCTTCTTGTGTACGTTGGTTACAAAAGGGGATTCAGATCTACTACGAAGGCTGTTGTCCAATGGTATTGATGCAAACTCCAAAGATTATGATCACCGAACACCGCTCCATGTAGCGGCTTCTCAAGGATTGCTTGCGATGGCGAGATTGCTTCTGGGAGCTGGTGCTTCAGTTTTTTCAATGGACAGGTACCAGTTAAATATATATTGCTATATTACTGTAGTCACTTCCTTAACAGTATGCAATCTTTAGTTTAGTGCAAGCTACCTTTTGTCATAAACTATAAGGTAGACTCATGTGCTTAACATGTCGGGAAACACAAAATTTACTTTATATTGTTGCTACCAGTATTTGGCGAATTAATTGAGGGGAGTAACTTTTTTTCTTGTTGATGATTGTTGAATCTTCCATCTGGTTACAAAGGGAGCGAAATGGATAGTTAGGATTCATATAGCCAACAATTAGTTTGGGATTAAGGCGTAACGACGTTCTAGAATCTTACATCCATTACCTATGGACCTTCTTATTCTTATTCTTTTTCAAAATTTCATTTTGTGGTTGGAAGGTTTTCAACTTTTGTTTTTATCACTTGTGACATTTATAAAGTTACAATCGTCTTTGTATGTATGATTATCCTGACAGCTAATATCTAACTTTTACTCTTGCTATTTTTGAATATAATACCCAAACGATTTGAAATCACATCAACACTTTGCTTATTTTTAATCATGTGAGAAAGTTATTGATGTTCTTCAGTTAAATGGGGAAATAGATCTTTTCCCTTTTCCTTTGGCATTTAAGAATGAAATGTCGAGCATATAAGGCCTCATGTAAAAAATGAATGCTTTTGGAATGAACTTCTGAATTTTCTCATCAGTGAATTCGACGTTGCACTAATTGATTTTCCTATTTTTCCTGTCATCAACTAAATGAGATAGAGACGAATCAAGAATGAGAATGACTTCTCAAATGTGAGGAAGATTCCAACACAATTTTCTTTATGTGAAACCTGTTCTTTTTCTAAGAAAACTCATTGATGACCTAGATTAGATTATTGTCAAGTCCATCCCGGTTCAAGCTCAAAATGCCTTGAATCATACATGATCTTTGGTCACGCTGATAGTTTTGTTCCCATATCGAGATTATTAGATGCTTAGTCAATTCTTTTCTTGAGCTTGGTGTAGTTTCTTTCCTTCAAGTTTTCAGGCTACTTGAGGTGAATAGATCATTGTGGTTGCTCTTCCCAACCATTACACTGTACTAGCTGAATTGTGCATATCTGTACTCATTTTGAAAGTATGGCTAGACGCTTAAATCTTAAAGGGAACTTGTTGTGTTGCAGATGGGGAAATACTCCATTTGATGAAGCTAGACTAAGTGGAAACAATCAGTTGATCAAGCTTCTGGAAGACGCAAAATCAGCTCAAACATCAGAATTCCCCAGTGTTTCGCATGAGATTTCAGGTATTGCAGAAGCAACACCATCACTTAAAGCAGTGGAATATATTTCTTTTTAGGAGATTAAATTATACCCTTTTTGTGGCACCACTGCTTATTTTATCTGGGAGATTCCCTTGCTCCACGCTTTCCCTTTACTAATGACCTATAAAAAATGCCAAGAAACAATAAAAAGTGACATGAAGAGGAACAAGAAAAGTGTTAGCTTAATGTTCATTATTACCTGTAAGTCATCAATCATTACTCTTCTTCCAAAACGAAAAACGGGGGCTATAACTTCTTTTCAACTAAAGTTCCTCATGTCACTAGCTATATTGTTACTTATCACCAATTTTTTTAGTTCTATTGGCTAAGCTATTTCAAGCTTGCTAACCATATAATATCCATGCATAACAGAAAAAAAGCACCCACGGAAGTGTACTGTATTCCCTGTCCACCCATGGGAGCCCAAGGACCTCAGGAAACATGGTGTTGTACTATGGGTACCTACGAGTATGGAAGAGCTCGTTACTGCAGCTTCAGAACAACTCAACTTCCCATCAGGCTCTTGTATTTTATCAGAAGATGCAGGTAAAATTCTTGATATAGATATGATATCTGATGGTCAGAAGTTGTACTTGATCAGTGAAACAACTTGAGAATACCCCATCTATACATAGTTACCCCGTTCAGCTTTGGGGTTTGTATATTTTGTCAACCTAGTTGAAGATGAAATAGAATAGCTACTCACTTCTGCTGAGTGATGATATCGCAAATAAGAAATCTTCCCACTGTAGCAATTTATGTTTCTCGACTCGAGTGTTGTTTGTAGTGATTTGGTACTTGTACCTTGCAATATCAATTTCTGTTGTTGTAACCTGAAGTCTTAATTTTACTGTAGAAGGCAGTTTTTGCGGCAGGATCTGCCGTTACTGCAGTATTTTAATATAGTTTTCAAAATCTTGAGCTGAGATTCCATGTTCTATTGTCATTTCTATATCTACTCCAGTTGTCTAGAAATCCTATATTGACTCTATTGAGGGTTTGCACATTGAATCAACAACTTCAAAATTATTCTTATATTACTCTTTTAGTGTTTATTCCCCCGGAACCTGCTAACGCACCGTGCTGCCTCTTTTACTGGGTTGAAATTTTTGGCAACCCCATGAAAGTGATGGTTAGCTTACCAATAGACAAAACAATGTGCTATGTCATATGCTATTGTCTTTTTGTGGTGTCCATAGGTCAAACCAATTCCAAGCTTTCCTTTTTCTATATTCTAACTCCTTGATGTTATTCCTTCTTGGACAAAGTAATATATACAGAGTTAAAAGTCATCGCTTCGACTAACAACGACACGCCAAATGATCCAGCCTTCCGATTCTTTTGAATCTCAGCTTGGAGGGGTTGGATTAGTATTGACATTATTGTACATTGATGCTGGAATTAGTTATTTTAATATTGACTTGATTATTATAGTATCCATACATGTAAGATACTCTTAATTTGTTTGTAAACTGTGTGCTGCTTCTCACTTTTAACTTCAATTCCCAGAATTGATCCTTTTCGGCTCTTTTGGCTTTAAAGAACACTTTTTTCTAACTTTTGTTTGGAAATGGTTTTCTCAAATTGCAATGACCTAATTGACCTATGTGTCCAATTTCACATATTCAATATGGGTGCTTCATCCATGAACAAGAAGATTTGGTTTTGTAGTCCTTTACAAATTTGTTTTTAGTTTTATATCCCTTTTTACGAGAGATCTTCATTTTTACACATAAGAGAGATCTGAAAAGGTCTGTTTCTTCTATTTAATTTGTAAGTAGTCATAAGAGATCATTTCCTCGTGAGTTTCAATATGAAAGAGTAAAATCTTATGCTCTGAATAAGGAATCTGGTTTTTGGCATTATCACCAGCAAATTCAAAAGCTAACCAGGGTTTAGTCCTCAAACATTACAAACTCATACTCAAGTTACCTCAAACTGTTAGTTTATATCTGGAGATGTCATCTAAAATGAATCGATGATAAAAAATAAAAAAGAAGAAAAAACATCAGTGCTGAAAGATCCCTCCTTTTCTTCTGTTTCTTAAAGTAAAAGAAACATCTAAATACTGTCACCAAGAATTCTTGAGTGGTTTCTCCAACAGTGCTGAAAGATACATCTCATTCAGCTCGGGTCCTCTATCCAACTTTCGCCCTACGACCCACTTGACCTTAGTGAACCCAATGCTCTCTATAAGGGGAGCATAGACTTGCTCAAATTGCTCTCTAACACAGAAGAAATGGTCAAGCCAGAACAGCCCACCTGGCCGAAGCACTCTATAGATGTCGAAAAACAAGAAGTGGAGCAGTGTTGATGGTATCCAGTTACTCAACACATGCATTGAGTGGACTATATCTAGTGTGTTGTCAAAGAAAGGAAGTCTCTGTGAAATGCTTATGTACAAAGGTATGACTCCTCTTGATGCTATAAATGTATTGAAAGGACCATTGAGATTCATAGAAGTTGTTAATATTGTTATGTTCCTTTCTCTCATTCTTACAGCGAACGTAGCTACACCACCTCCAATGTCAAGTCCTATTCTGATTGTACCAGGCTTCTTCACTGCTAGCACTTCATCAATAGAGAAGTCAAGGCCAGCTCCCTTTGTCGACAACCATCGTTTTTTCTCTCTGCCATTGAGATCAAAGCAGTCTTTGCAATCATCAAATGATTTCTGTGATTTCACCCTGTTGATGAGACATTCATAAGTTTTGCAAGTATATGCTGTCCAAACAACAGATGAATCTGATGGTGTAGTCCATAAACTCTCAGGAAGAGGGTAAGGCTCAACATATTCTTGTTGAGCAGCAGGACGGCATCTGCGTCGAGGGAGAGGCTCACAACCTGTAAACAAAAAAAAGAGAGTAAGAGATTTTGAGTAACAAATTCCTTAATTCCTTTTCCTACTTACACAATTATAGCAACTATATATACAATCAAACCTCTCTATAACAATACATTTCACTATAACAGACAAGTTCCCTTTGGAACAGTTTTTTCATGTTATGTTATACTAGACAAACAACGTTGTTATAGAGATGTTTGACTGTATAAACGAAGGAACAGTATCTTTCCACACTAACACAAACCTTTGAGAAGCAGCTTCTGTCCTAGGATCTCATCATCAGGGCAAGAACCATTGACTCTGTATGACATGTAACGACGAAGTAAATCAGGAAATCTGGTGCATGGGTGCCCAACCGGAGGAATGATACTATCAGAATCAAAGTTTGTGCTGAATCCAAATGGTAGTTTATGTGGAGATGCGAAAGCACGGAGCTCAGATGGAAGGTCTAAATCAGATGCTTGAATATCATCATCTCTAGTTTCTGCAGGCTGAACAACCAAAGGGATATCAGTATTAAGTGATGAATCAGTATCAATGGAATTATATGTTTGTTGGTATAGATAACAAGAAGAGTGCTTAAAAGTGTTAGAAATGAAAAAAGTGAGAAGATTTGAGGACACAAGAAGGAAGAAAAAGAACAGATTAGGGGAAAAAGATCTTGGCTTATGAGGTGAGTCCATGAGTTTTTTCTTTTGGTTTATCAAAACTTTGATCCCTTATATGCTTATAGATATAATAGTCAGCATGTGTGAAGTTAATTTTCTAGTCCTTAGTGAGTTCAGAATGAGCTAGTGTGTTCTTATACTCCGTTCCATCTAACAATAGTTGTCCACTTACCCTTTATGCCTATTTTACCCTTGTTATTACATACTCCCTCCATTTCATATTAATTGAATTGTTAAGGTGTTTCACATCCTTTAAGAAAAGAAGATTAAGACATAAATTAGGCTTAACTTTCCATTTTTACCCTTATTAATTATTATCAAAATTATGATTAAAATAACTAAACATTAATTAATAACTAATTCCAATACTAACTAATGAAGGGTAAAATTGAAAAAACATTCTAAAAGTAGTCTTGAAAATTGAACAATTAAGTTAATTTGAAAAAATGAAAAATGTCTCAACAATTCAATTAATATGAAATGGAGGGAGTATTATTTATCATCTAGCACATTTCTCAAAGCATTAAATTTAATAAATTCAAAGGATAATATAGTACTCTCTCTGTCCCTAATTACTTGTCCACTTTTACTTTTTTAGTTGTCCCTAATTACTTGTCCATTTTGACAAATCAAGATATGACAAATTTTTTTATCTATTATACCCTCAATTAATTACTTTAAAAATGGAAAAACTTCTTGAAAATCTTAAATTTTTAATTCATCTACTTCATAATTAATAGGGGTAAAATGATAAACTCATTATGTCAATCATTATATTTTTAATAGGTGTGTCTATTAAAAAATGAACAAGTAATTAGAGACAGATGGAGTAATATTACCCGTATTATTTATTGTTTCTTAATGTGTGTGTCAAATCGATAGTGGACAACTATTATTGAGTAAAGGGAGTATATCACTAAAAAAAACAGGAATTAGCTACGGATCCGCTGCTAAATGCGTTGTCGCTAATTCCTAAAATAGGATTTTTCATAATATGTCGCTAATCCCTTGCTAGTCCATTGTTAAATAGGATTTTGTATTGTATAGACACCTTCTTTTTTTTTGCATATAGATAATTAGTTCGAACCGAAAGTAATGAGTTTATTGGACCCATAAAATTCTCCCTAGATCTACCTTTGGTTTCACATGGACCTACAAAGTCCTACTTCATAAAAATATAATACTTATATCATCACCAAAACCCAGGGTTTGTTGTTTATAGTTTCTTGATATGAGAAGTAAGAGGGGAAAACAAAATAACTATTCCCTCCGTCCAATTTTAATTGTCATGATTTTTTTTTTTTAGAGTCAAACTATAAGAACTTTGACTAACATTTTATAATGTGTTTTTTCTTCATATTGATATGAAAAAAATGCAATTTATAGTACTTTTCGTATAATTTTTGAATATCGAATTTTTTTTGTTTATAATATCTAAATAATGTAATCTTATTTAATTCTGAAAAATAGTCAAATTGATTTTCGAAAAGCGCAACATGACAAATAAAAGTGGGCGGAGGAGGGAGTAGCACATTTCCAGCTCTAAGATTGACTTGTGCATTTTTTTTATTTTTTCTTTTTGTGTGTTTATATAATACTATAGTTTTGTTTCAAGTGTAGATGCACTTATTTACTTGTGAGTTTTAGTGGCGCATTTTGAGCTGCATATTTTGCGGATTAAGTCACATGATTAGTTTAATAGTAATTTCTTGGAATTTGTATTGACTTGTTCTTTTTTCAACACATAGTTGTTGAAGTTCAAGAAATGTGTACAATTTTTTGTGCTTTGTGCATTCAATTCCCATAAAATTTGGATCGAGAATAGAAGGTAATACGTGTGTGTATATATTATGGTTGAACAAGTCAACTAGGGTATTAAGAAAATTCAAACTTGGAACTAAGGGTTAGAGCTAAGAGTTTCACTAAAGTATTTAAAAACTACAGACAAATTAAAGAAGAAATTGGGGATCAATCTTGTACGGTATATACATGAAAAATAATATTCCTTCTGTCGTCTCAGTTTATATGATTTATTTTTCTTTTTAGTCGGTCCTAAAAAAATGACACATTTCTATATTAATTTTAAAATGCTCATTTTATCCTTAATGAAATGATTTATAGCTCATAAATTTCTATCACCTATTTTAGACCACAAGTTTCAAAACTCTTCTTTTCTTTCTTTAACTCAGTGTCGAGTCAAACTAGCTTATATAAAATGGGACGGAAGGAGTACCAACTTTGTTGTATAGTGTGTTTTCTAGCAGAGTGAAATTCGGATGAACTCCCTGCGAGCCTAGCTTCCCCTCCTGCTAGCTACCTAAAGCAATTTTTAACTAGCATTGTAGTTAAAAAGTAAATTCCATATGTATATATATACATCGTATTGTTGATGCTCATTCCAGAGTTTTCTAGATAAATTTAAAATTAAGCAGACAACTTGCAAGCATGTTCTAAAAAACGTCATAGCTGCTTCATAAAAAGTCTCGCAACAACTTCTTGTCTTCTATAAATAAGAAGTCAATTCAGTTCATTTGTATATCAATCGCTCTCTATATTTTCTCTGGTATATTTACTTTATAGTTTTTATTTTTATATAATTTGTGTTGTCTGATTTTTCAACGAAGGGAATTTAATTGAACCCCTTTCTTAGCTGTGGTTTCACTCAAACTTATCTCACTCTTTCCACTTCGAAATGTCCTAAAAATAGTTGATAACATTACATGTTTTACAATTTCCACAACTCTTTAACCTTTCAAGTTTTTTTTTAAAACTATGCTTGCTTTATTTGTCAGGTTCATTTTTCAATTATTACAATAATACTCTTTCAATAATGACTAAAATAATATCATATACTAATCAAATTAACATATTTTAAGCTTGTCCCCTTTTATTCTGACCTCTGCTCGTTGCAGAAGGAGTAGTACATCTTTCATATAATATATGCCTATTTAAATATCACAATATAATAAGGTAATACTACCAACTAAGAGGAGGGGAAAGAGGCTTATGTTACACTTATGTTTTTATATACATTCTCGAGATTCTCAATCATTCTTTTTCATAAGATTGAGGAATAGTAAGTACAAAAATATCAGCTGTTTTATTTTTTTGGTTTCGCACCTGATGTTTGATATCACAATGAGAATCGATTAAATCTGGAATCGCGCATAAAAGAATATAAGCAATTTTCTTTAAGATATAGCAATGTCAATATTTATACTTGCAGATATTTCTTACGCTACTTAAGGGAGTCATTATATTTGTAAAAAAGCTTTTAAAATGACATTTCAAAGAATTCATTCTATTTCATAAACATATAGGTATATTCAATTTTAAAACCCAAATATTACAAACACAATACAAGATGATCAATAATAGTACTTGACACTAAAAGCTTAACTCTCTTATGAGCCTCATTATACTAGTTGTGTGCATTCAAATCTCATTATCTCATTCGCAGACTTGTTGAAGTAGTTTAACACATTATTGTACGTCAAACGAATTGTGGCACCTCCCAAGGTATTTTTGTGAGTCCGCTCCTTTAGACCTAACTCTTTGTACAAAGTGGATGAAGATGGAAAAGATACTTAAGGATTGTGGCTTTAATTTTGGTTGCTAGCCCATTTCTGAATTCTTAAATGGGCTGAAGGGTTAATTAGGCTAATTAATCAAGACATTACCTTAACGTAGATGTCATTACTTGAGTCCACCCACATATATATGATGGAACAACTTTCACATATAGCAAATATAAAAATCATATTTGTATGTTATAGCTATAGTTTACATAATTCCGCTCCATAACAAATTTTATGTTTGCTATGGAGCTTTTGATTTGTATAATTCGCTAGATACATCCAATTTTATACAAACTGTTCAGTTTTGTATAAATTCATTTATATATTGTAATTTGTATAATAAGATCTGTATTTGTATAATTATAAGTGTATAAGACGAAAATATATATATTTGTATTTGTATATACACTTTTCTCTCGCTTTATACAAACACAAACGCATTTTATACATTTGTATATCGAATGTGTAATTGTATACCGAACCAAATGGCATAAAAAGGGGATGTATGCTGTGAATTACAAATAAAATAAACTATGGCTATAACATTTAATTTGAATAAATAGTTTGCTATTTTATACAATTTTCCCTATAATATCCATATATGTCTTGGTAATTTTTTTGGGTTGCTTGAATTCTTTTCCAAGCCCATTTGAAATGGCACAAGAAAATTTCCTACAAAGTTTAATCTTTAAGAAAGTGGAATCATGATTGTATTTTTCTATGGTAGTGTTATATAATAATTTATCTATTTTTTCAGGGTCCTTTTATTTTTAGTATGGGTGTTAATGATACGATTCAGGCGATTATCTTATAAAATTTATATCATATAATTATTTGATTATTTAATGTTAGTATATACTCAAAATTAAACTTTTTGAAGCCATTCATTTTTCTGATTTTTCTTTAATATCAGTATGATTTGTTTTTTGTTTTGTAAAATGTTATGTAAGAATCTCAATTGCAAACTTCTATAAGGCTTGTGACTAAATATTTTTATTGTTTAAAAGATGATGAATAAGTGAACATGAAAGGCGATATGAATAGAGATCTATCCCACTATTGTTTATTATATATGGTAGTGTAAAATAAAGTTAAGCAAAGATAAAAACAATATTTAGATTATGAGAGTGGAAAGAAATTAATCAAAAGGAGATTCAAGAAGTGAATCTACTAAGGTTGTATTCAATAAATGGAAAAAGGAAAAATATGCTTCTGAACTATCATAAATGGTATGTAGATACCCTCCGTCATACTTTTGGGATATTGGTGTCCCTGCCGTCTATAAACTAGAGCATATATGCCCTTTATACTAATGGACATACACATGTCATAATCTTATCCATAGACCCGACATTTATTAAATATCAGATCGACGGATAAGATTGCTCCACATGACCCTAACTTAGTCTTCTGTTAGAGTGAAGGGCATGCTCTAGTTTTTGGACACCAGGGGCATCAATGTCCCAAAAGTATGACGGAGGATATTTGCATGTCATTTACGATAGTTCGAAATATATTTGTCTTTTTTCCCTTCAATAAAAGAAATTAGTATGAGAGGAAAAATATCTAATATCTTGTAGTTTGCTCCTCAAAATCGTTGAAATTTCTTGCAGCTAATTATTATTTAAGATATTAGAACGGATTTTATTTCATTAGAAGTAGCATAATAGGTTTTCGGAAATGAGACTTTGGGTGTTGATTACATGTTGACTTGTAGTTATGTCCGTCACCCTAGACCCAAGGCAAATATTTATGTTTCATTATTTAAATATTATATATAAAATATATTTTACACATATAAATGTATTTAGTACGCTTGATCTTTTTTGGTTTATTTTTATAAATTTAAAAACCTACCTAATTATTCAGTATAGTTGTAGATCTATGTAAATTGTAAAAGTCTTCAATATTATTAAAAGAAACCTAATAATGAATTTGGTTAATAAATAATTTTTTAAAACCATTGACATCTCTAATATTTTTAGAATACACCTAGACGACGATCTACTTATATATCTAGATAATATTCTTTAATTCATGATATTTTTTTATCCGATTTATTAATGTCAATAGATTCAGTAGCATAACACCCTGTCCCCCCTCCCTCCTATAATACAATAAATAAATAAATAAATAAGGTGATTAGGTAAATTCGGTTACAAAATTTGTTTTAAAATCGCTCTTTTTTGGAGCTACGAGGAAAATAGAAAATTGAAGTCACGACTAAGTACGATGAATTCAAATAAAATTTATATTTTTCGTTATTACACGTTCTCTTCAATCCTTCAAGTACATAACTAAAAAACTGACAAGTGTTTTAATTTATTTTTAAAATTCTAGATTAAGTTAACAAATAGATTAGCCCATGGTTTACTCCTAATTAGTCTTTAGAAGCATTATTATTTTATTTTAATAAAGTACAATAACTTAGACTTGAGAGGTTGTGTATACTATTATATAGATGATGTGGGTATTTTCATACTAGGGAATAATTATAGTTATATTGTACACTGTTTTAGAATTCTAGAAGGGTGGAGGACCATATATTAGGTAAATATTACTAGTATTATATTATGATAAAATGCCAACTATAGAAATGAAAAAAGATTCAGCAAACTTTTTTGTGTTTTATATCAATAATAATTCCTGCCGTAATGAAATTAGAATTTTCACTAAAAGTTAAAATATAAAAAAATAAATATATGAAAATTCTAAAGAGATTCAACAAATAGTTTATGCATAGAATTTACCTAGTTATATGTCAAACTTTCTCTATCGTTATTATACGTAGTATATTTTTTATTTTTTTTAAAAGATGTCAATTTGGATAAAGATGGTTCTATCACTACTTCTACGTCTCTTTGGCTCAATATTGTAAGGCAAAGTGAATCAAATTTAATATTTTCATTGTGGTATAAATTTATGTGAAAAAACACTAAATTTTGTAATAGCTACTATGTTCGAATTCATAATATTAAAAATATCTACGGCACAAGAGTGTGGTCTAATTGTCAATCATGAGGCCTCAAATTCAATTTTCAGCCGAGACAAAAAGTAAATAAGTGATTTTTCTCATTTTTCGTGCTTTGATGGATAGAGTTATGCGCGAAAGCTGACTCAGACACCATATATTTTTACATAATATACGTACAATATGTTTAATACTAAAATTTTCACCTATAAAATTTAGGATTACTGGTTTTACATATACAATTATAGTTTTAACCAAAAATAAGAAGAAATCAATCTACTTCCGATCCGTTCAATAATAGTTGTCTACTATATTAAAAATAGTTGTCTAACAATACTTATCTAATTTAGAAAATCAAGAGATAATTTACATTTTGTGTCTATTTTACCCTTGCTATTAAACACTATTGATCATCTAACACATTTTTCAAAATATTAAATTTAATAAGTTAAAGGATAATATAGTAATATTATCCTATTATTTGTTGTTTCTTATGGGGTGTTCCTCAAAATTGGACAACTACCGTTGGACCATGGAAGTAAAAAAGGAAAAAGAAAAAGGAGTCTATTCTACTCCTACTTAACTTCATGACTATATCAAACATTAAAATATGTTCATTAAAAGCTAGTAAAATTGTTTAAATATACTTAAATACAAGGATAAGTGCCGACGGAAAAAGACAAGATCTATATATGGATCCAAATTCTACTTTCTCCCTCTCAATTTTTTTTCCATAAAATTGTCAGACTTTCTCTTCAAATTAATATTTTTTAAAAGACGTATAAAGGAGAGATACAATATATAAATGGGGTATGAAATTACAACGTGGAAAATCGAGCCCTCAAGAACAAAGTAAAAATTCAGATAGTCAACTAACTAAACTATTAAGATTTCATAGAAATACGATAATATAATTTGAGATGTAGGAAGTAAAATGACCAAATGTCAATGACTCAATGCATTACTTCTATATTCTAAATTAATATGGTTTTCGATCTGATTAATAGCTTTAATTATGGTATAAAAACTTAACTTTATGTGTCTGCTTATTTATTAGTTGATAATATCCTGGTTGATATTCATTGATCTACAACTTGGATGGTACTTTATAACCAAAATAAAATAAAATAAATTGAAACTTGGACTATAGTTTGGTGTTTTCTTAAAAGAAAATTAGGAAGTCTCCCTCATCTCATAGTGAATAAAAAACTATTCACATTCAATATTTACATCAAATCAAATAATTAGTCTATATATTTAAAAATTCAATCATCAAATATAAATAAAATATATTAATTGATTTTATAAATATATAAAATAATGATATAGTCGTCATTCGTCAACCATGAATAAACTATAATGATTGATTTGATAACAAGTTAATAACCATCTTCAAACATAAATAATATGGATAAATACCAAAAAAGAAATAAAATATGGTAGGAAAAATAAATCCCACACATTTTACATTAATAGTACATTTTCCACTCTTCAACATAATTCATCTTCGTTCAAACCTTGTAGCCTCATACCCATTACAACATTACCCCACAATCCTTACCATCAGTTCCAAATTCAATAATATTTCTCTAAATTATATATAAATATTTTAAATATAATATTTTTTACTTATATACCGAACATAAAAAAAATATAAATTCACTTAATTTTTAATTTTTCATAAAAAAACATTTTTTCTCAAAATCTTTTATCCTCAGACTGGCCGTCATAAAAAGTAAAACGACAAAAATAATTCAGCTAGGAAATCTAAAATAGTATACCTTTGCTTTCCCTTTTTTAAAAAAAAATTTAAAATAAGATTCAAAAAAGGAATAGAATACTTATACGTTTCTTTTTCTATATGATATGATATATAATATAATCCAAAATGTCACTTTTATGTCAATTTCAAACATGTTGTTAATTAATTACTAAATGATGGAAAATTAAAATACTCTCATCGTTCTTTTTGCATTATGTTTTAATTTGTTTCTTTCTTGTTATAATTTTCCCTAAGTTTTCATCCAATTTTCCTATTAGTAGTTCGTTATTTATTTTAAGACCCTGACTACGCATAAGATTCATTAAAGAAGAAATAATTTCTTTTTTTTATTTTAATTTCTAACGGCTCAAAGTCGAGATTTTTTATTAAAGAAGGAATGAACTCAATTATTATTATAACATTCTGAATCTTTTGATATATATATTTGCAAGTCAATTGCTTACAAGTAAAATGAATCAAAGATGACAGAAGAATTTTTTTTTTATATATATATATATATATTTTATTTCTCTGTTAGATCTATACATTTATAATTAATATGTATATTAGCCATCATCATTAATGTTAAACAGGTACTCTAATTATGCTTTTTATTTGGGGGACCATTTTAGCTCTTTGTGTCCTTTTCTGCACATATATATGGTACAATACTTCAACTTGCACTAGATTCGTCCTCTATAAATAATCCACTTGCACCTATATATCGTAGCATGTAATAATAATAATAATGATAATAATAATAATGTAAGACATAGGGTAATGGGAAATGCAATGCAATAACACAAAACTGGTCCTTACAAATATATATGATCTACTGTAGACGCTTTTTGTTTTTCGTGTTACAACATTTTATTTCATTATTTTACGATGTTTCATTTAGACACTTCATCTCTATGTGAAAATCTCTCGCGGTGAAAATATGAAAATGAAAGAAAAAGGTTGGTTGCAATTCCACAAATTGAAATGTACAATGAATTCAAATAAATAACGTCTTAATTTTTAGATCTAGCTAATTATACTAGTGATCATTTGGTCCCCCAATTTATGCTCGTATTTCTTTCTAGGATGGCAATGGGGCGGGGCGGGTTTAAGGTTATGCGGGGTGAGTTGAAGTGGATTTTTTAAAAATTAATGAGGGGAGAGGTGGGTTGCGGGTATATGTGATTTTATGTGAGTCAAACTTAATTTTAATTTTTTACATGTTATAAAAGTGATAGAACATTATTTATTAAGATAACTTCTTTAAAGCTACTAAAATATTCAAGATAGTAAATGAAAATGGTTCAATAAAAAACAATACAATTTCTTACACGTTTCCAATTGACCTCTAAAAAATAAAATTTTATGTCACTATCCTATTAAATTAATACAACTTAATGAAAAAATGAATTTATGACTTTTATTTTTAATATCTAACTTAACTAGAAAAAAAAAATCAAAAAATTACGCGGGATAGGTTCATGCGGGGCGGGTCTACGCGGGTCAGGTTGAAAATGAAAAAAGTTATTGTGCGCAGCAGGGCGGATTAAAAATTATGCGGGTTAAGCTCAACCCGCCCCGGCCCGCCCCACACCGCCCCATTGCCATCCCTATAATTCTTTCCTTTTTTTCTAACTTCTTAATTTTTAGATTTGACAAATTTCAAATTAAAAAGATGCAAAAAGCAAATTGAACTCTATTACAAAATGCTTTGATAATTTGGTCCTAGTGGCATGCGTAGTAAATGAAGGTCAATTGATGAAATTTCTGGCATAGCTACTATTTAGTTGCTAATATATTTTCTTTTATTTTTGACCAACTACATGACAATGCAAGCATAGAAAAGGAAAGGAAAATGAGAGATCAAATTCTCAAGCAAAAGAAGAAGCAGACACTACAAATTATCGTGGCAGACAGACCAAGCCAACCGTAGGTTTTGGTCGAATAGACCTTACAAATTTATTATTGAGATATGCTATTAATTATAGAGTTTAAATTTCTTTGATACTCGATATTTATAAAAATAATGTGAAATATTGAATATCATATTTAATTATATAGTTACTAATATAATTTATATATATTATTATAATACTATCGAATATATAAAATAGTATTAGTATAATACTTTTTAGTTAAACGTTGAAACTTTGATTATCTATCTTGATTGAAATAACATTTTGTGTAACTGATTAACAAAAAGAATTGCCTATATCTTTTTTATTTTATTTTTTTGAATATTTCTACTTGTGTAATTAAGGTATTAGCAGTATGATAATTGAGATGTTTCTTGAAAAAATGAATCATAATTCTTTGTTAGGAGAATATGTAAGTCGAAGTTGAACAAACTATGATTACTGATTTACCTTGTTACAAAATACCATATCACAAAATATCAAAATCAAACTTTAAAATATCAAATCATTACCAAATTACTTTAGTATAATAATGTTTTATTTTTTAAAGAATTGAAAACCGAAATTATCAATCTCGTACCATGTCCACCTCTGATCATAGTATGTTACTTATTATTTTATCGTTATTCTTAATTAATAATTATAAAAAAAATACTTATAATCAACTCATACTCAACCAGTCAACATTATTATATAAATAATTTTTATATTATCAATATATATAACTTAAAACTCCTATTCAAAATAGGAAAATTTTGTAGGAGTTTGTTGTGAGGAGATAAGATACTAATTTAAGGGGATATATATAGTCGTACAACCACTTGAGAAGCAATTTTGGCACTACTTTTTTTAAGGTCTCTCATTCATGTATCTCAAGAAATCTTATCTTGTGTTGACAAAATGCCATGTCATCACTTTTATATTTACCTATATTAATGAAGTCTTCGTTATATGTAAACACAATATAAAAATAAGAAGTGGATCAAGAATTTAAATTTATACATATTAGAATTTGAAATTTTGTGATAATTTATTTGATTTATGAAGTTTGAAGTTAATGTATTTGTATTTAATTTACCTATATATGGACATTAATAATGTTTAAAATAATTTTATGCTATTAAATTAACTAAGACATAACTATTACTAATTGTCCTTAATAACAAGTGAAACTAGTGTCCAGAGAAAAGAAATTAACATGCTATTCAGTATTAATTACTCTTCATGAAAAAGAAAATTATATAGTTTTATTTTGTTATATTATATTGAATTGTTTAAAATCTCAATATAAAAGTATAAAGTGAAAACAGCTTTATGTAGAGAAAAAGTTGCTAGGTGTGTTTTGGTCAAGTGGCCATCTCATTTTAGAATCTAGACCACACTAAATTCATCCATATGGAAATTAATGATTAATTATGATCCTATTGAGACTTTAGGCACTAATTAAATCATAGGAGTAATAAATTAATATAAATATATAAAATCGTATAGCTAGCTAGAAGGGAATATTTATGAAGGATTTGTGGTCATGTCTCATGAGAACAACCTAGTAACATGATCCCACTTTCTAGTGGATTTAATTAAATCCTTGTTAATCATTTTTTTGGCCCGATATCTGGAATCTACACGGGAGCTCCAACTAAATCTAGATCGCACATTGCAGGACCCATTTGGGAGTGTCGCTTCCCATGAGATTTTCTTTATACTCAAAACTTGAACTCGAAACCTCTAATTAAAGATGAAACAGTCTCATCATTGCACCATAATTCATATTAATCATCTTGTTAGTATTTAGCTTACTGTTCTTTAAATAAAAGTCTTTCTAATTAATTACAATTAGTAGGGCCAAGTCTAAAAAGACTGTGATGCCAAAGATTAAAAAAAAGTCTTGAATTAGGTGGTGTAGCAATGAAGGTTTAGTGCTTCACTTCATTATCTCAAAGATAAAATTGACTTTTTGAAAATTTGATATATGTCTCTATAACTTGTAGCACTAAAAGAGTAACATGAAGGAGAAAATATAGCATTCTAAATTAGAGTGAATTCAGAATTTAAATTTGACTGATTTAATTGATTTTTAAATTTTTTTAATCTTAAATTCACGGTATATATTCAAACTTATAGGTGCAAATCTATTATTAGTATGGGGATGACAACAAACATTCATCGACATGTTTAAAGACGTAATCATGTTTGAGTTTTCAAGTGTTATCCTTTGTCAATTTTATATTACTTGATCTGTGTTAACTTGACACATTTATGAAGAAAGTTTTAATTAAAGATAGATTTAAAACTAATGTCTAATCTTATTAATGACACTTTGAAATTCTAATTTTGAATATTAATATTTTATGTATAGTTATTTAATACGAAGGATAGTATGATTTGCTAAATGGACAAATAAAATGAAATATCTATTTTTGATATATGCATCAAATAAAATTAAATAAAGGGAGAACCTTTTCTCAATGATTTCATTCTGAAATTTCGCATTTCAAAAAGTCTTTTATGATGCGTCGGTAACACCATCTATATCCTCAAAAAGAACATGCTACGTTCACGCCCCTTTCCAGAATATAAGACTAACATGTAAGGATTTTCTTTCATTAACATTCGGTGAAAGTGCATAGCTTCTTTGTCACTTTCAAAAGATAGTCTTAATATGACGGTGTACAATTTTTAACTCTTTTTATTATCTCATTTTTACTAAAAATTAATAAATATTATTTATATATTAATTTATATTTCACATAAAAAATATTAAATCGAAATAAAATTTTAATATTATAATGTTGCATCCGCCTCTGAATTCTACCCTACAATTAATAGGTATGCTCTATGTCAAGACTCGAAATTACTTATAAATGAGCATATATTATCAATATAAATAAATTTTGACCCATAATGGATAGATTTTTTTAAAATAAATAAAATTATCTAACTGATAAACTTTACTTGATAATATAAAATTTAGTGGATATTAATTAAGTTTCTATTTAAATGCTTATTGAGGAGGACTCCTTTTATTATATATTAGCAAAAACATTTGCAAGCTTCTAGAAATTTATGTGATTATTCCTTTACCCCTATAGGGTGATTTAATCAGATAGTAGGTTAGTTATTATCTTTTGTCATTTTTCCAAGAGTATGAGTTCTACTTATATTAATATTGATAAATAATAAAATAATATACCTCGTTGTCTTTTTTTTTATTTAAAATTTTTGCAATCCGATGTCTGTACTCACATTAGAGTCCAATTAAATCTGAATATGCTCTGAAACGTTTCACATTGGAGGTAAAGCGTTCCCTAACAAAATAATTTCATATCCAAGAGTGACTCAATTAAGAATAAATGAGACTTACCACTCTACCACAACACTCATCGGTAAAATAAGTTTGTCTTACATAGTCATATTGTTATTTACTCCTATAAGATAATTATAAATAAATTTTATTATAATAATTAACTGATAAATATGTTAACCGACAACAATATCAATAATTCAGTGTACATAACTTTAAGAATCAATTACTGTAATTAATATCAATTATATAAAAAATAATTTAATTATTAAAATATTTTTAAAATTTTTATTATAATAATTAACTGATAAATATGTTAACCGACAACAATAACAATAATTCAGTGTACATAACTTTAAGAATCAATTACTGTAATTAATATCAATTATATAAAAAATAATTTAATTATTAAAATATTTTTAAAATTTTTATTATAATAATTAACTGATAAATATGTTAACCGACAACAATAACAATAATTCAGTGTACATAACTTTAAGAATCAATTACTGTAATTAATATCAATTATATAAAAAATAATTTAATTATTAAAATATTTTTAAAATTTTTATTATAATAATTAACTGATAAATATGTTAACCGACAACAATAACAATAATTCAGTGTACATAACTTTAAGAATCAATTACTGTAATTAATATCAATTATATAAAAAATAATTTAATTATTAAAATATTTTTAAAATTTTTATTATAATAATTAACTGATAAATATGTTAACCGACAACAATAACAATAATTCAGTGTACATAACTTTAAGAATCAATTACTGTAATTAATATCAATTATATAAAAAATAATTTAATTATTAAAATATTTTTAAAATTTTTATTATAATAATTAACTGATAAATATGTTAACCGACAACAATAACAATAATTCAGTGTACATAACTTTAAGAATCAATTACTGTAATTAATATCAATTATATAAAAAATAATTTAATTATTAAAATATTTTTTTTATATCGTCCATACATATAATTAATTATTTTCTTTGGTCAAACTAATTAAGGCTGCACTTCGTTTTCTTGCACATTTAGCAATCTCGCTGCGCTTCAACAATCTTGCGTAGAAAAATTTGACACAATTGATTTGACACTTCTTCTTTATGGAAGAAACATTTTTTGGATTCAAATCCATAAAATTAAAAGTGGGACCAGAAAGTTACGTTGTATTTAATCGAATTCAATAATTTTAATCTATGTCCTATGAATCGTTCTTTTTATGTTATGTTGATCTTGACTTGGGATTAGCTTTTTAGGAAGCTCGCACTAACAACATGAATATCGTGTCGACGGTGAAAATCTTTCTATTTCTTAAACAAAGATTTGATCGAATACCATAATTTAGTTTATCAAAAATGTTATTTATATTAACGAAGTCATTAAATACATGCATATGTTATTCATATGTAATATCACTATCCTAAAATTGAAAATTTATAAAATTCAAATCCCCACTCTATGTATTTGGTATCATTATTTCATCAGACTTATGTATTTGGTATCATTATTTCATCAGACTTTGAATTTCTTGATGATGACTAAGGAACCACTGCCTCTTATCTTTAGCACGTGACAATTATCAAAGGCGGGATTAAAATTTAGGAACATGTTCGATCAAATTCAATAATCTTAATCTTAACTTTTATACTTATATTAAAAACTCTATCAACTAAGTACAAAAATCAACTTCAAAACTCAATTACTCAAAAATTGATATACAACATAATTATTCTAAAATCTAAAATTCATAAAATTTAAATTCCGATTCCATTTAAGTTTACTCATTTCATGGGACTTTTGAAATTTCTTGACGATGGCTAATGAATCATTGCCACTTATCTTCAGCACGTGAAAATTATCAAAGGTGGGATTAGAAATTTACGTATGTACGTATTCGATCAAATTCAATAATATTAATCGAAATTTCATATTTATATTAAAAATTTAAAACTCAATCAAATAAGTATACTTTAGAACTCAATTATTCAAAAAATGATATTATACTGTTATTTTAAAATTCAAAACTCATAAGATTTAAATCTCGACTCGATTTTAGTTTAAATCATTTCATGGGACTTTGAATTTCTTGACGATGGCTAAGGAGCTATTGCCACTTGTCTCAAGAACATGAAAATTAGTACAAATTTGACATCAAAATTTGGCCAAGGTGTAGTCTTGTCTTTCTCATAGGGTTCACACACGACCTACACATCATCCTATAAACTATTTTTTTTAATATATATTTCAATTAATGAAAAAGGCACCAGCCATGTTCAATAGTATGTCATTTATTCTTTTATAAAATAAAAAAATATTTAAAAAATAGGATGGGATTGGATCAACTCTGAAAAAGAGGTGAAAAATATCTTGGACAATAAAAATTGTCATATTTATCCACCATCTTTATAAAAATTCCCAAGTGGGACAAAGGCATACTTAATTGGCTCTTAAATTAATACCAATACATTTTTAATATTTGAAAACTTTCTAACTTTGAAGTTCATATTTTACTCTTTGATGATATATACCCTAATAATTATTATGGATGTCATGCACGATTCATTCAAATAAGTACCAACGATTATAACAACACTCTTTTAAAAAAAAAGTTTAAAATAAAAAAAAATTGTGGTAGGAGAAAGATAAATGGAGTGGGGATTAGGAGGAGAATCGAACACTCACTAATAATTAAGATCGAAAGTTCGAGTAGCCAATCAATTAAGTTATTAAGATTCTCATTATAATAATACTTTTAGAACTTATCATAAATATTTCTTTTAAAGAAGCAAGGGATTATCGTCCTAGAATTAAAATTTTATAATTATCTCTACTTTCTAGGCAAATCACTATATATCTTTTTTAAAAAGAGCAGAAATTAGTGACCGACAAAATATTACATTAAAATTTGTTATTAATCTTATTTTAGCCATGAATTAACGATAAATCATCACAAACACTAACTTTGTTAGTTAATTACGAGTTACTTAGTGATGATTAACGATTTCACTCCTAGTTAATTTTAATTTATTTATTTTTTGGCGTGGGGTAGGGGGTAGGAGGGGGACACCACTATTTCTCTGTCCTCATCCAATAGTGGGGGTCTCTATATAAATAATCAAAGCTACTCAACAACTTTGAGAGTCTCTTGACAACCCAAAAAAACACCAAAAATCAAAAGATGTCAAGCAACTCAAGCCCACTAGAGATAGACACTTCATTTTCACATTCCAATTTGTTGTTTTTCCAAGATCAATCACCATGGAGTAGTAATGATCTTTTCTTCAATGATCCATTTGTTGATATTGATGAATATCCACCAATAATTATACCATGTAATCATCAAGATATAGTTGTAGAATCCTCAAACACTACTACAACAACATCAAAAGCAAGTAGCCAAAATAGTCATCATGATCAAGAAGAGGTAACATCACAAGAGAAAAAACAAGAAGATGATCAACAAAAACATTATATTGGAGTTAGAAAAAGGCCATGGGGTAAATATGCATCAGAAATTAGGGATTCAACGCGTAATGGAGTTAGGGTTTGGCTAGGAACATTTGATACTGCTGAAGAAGCTGCTTTAGCTTATGATCAAGCCGCATTATCAATGAGGGGTCCTTGGTCTCTTCTCAATTTTCCAATTGAAGATGTCAAAAAATCACTTGAAAAAATTGAGTATTCTTGTAAAGATGGATTATCTCCAGCTGCTGTTTTAAAAGCTACTCATAAAACTAGAAGAGTCAAACACAAGAGAAGTAGTAAAAAGAAGAACAATCAAAATTTAGAAAATGTTTTTGTTTTTGAAGACTTGGGAGTGGAATTATTAGAAGAGCTTTTAATGACTTCATCATAGAAATTACTATAGTCTTCGTGTCCAAAATACTGAGTTCAGTTTTCGTGGGAGATAATAATCAGGATCACGATGTACGAGTTTGTAAAAATTCCTCTCTCTTTTTTTTTTTTTAAAAAAAAAATTCTGGATTTCTTGAAGAATTTAGAGTTTAGTTTCAAGAAGAGCTTTTGATGAGTTGAAATAATGTTTCAGACTTGTTTGGTACATATAAATTTGTCTTTTTATTTAATTTTTATTCACTTTCTTTGCTGTTGTTATAAATTATAAATAAATAAACACAAATGTTCACCAGGAGATTCCCCTCTTCTTCAATTGGAATTTTGATTTAAAAAAATACCCCATATCATTTTTCAGTTTTTGTCAACATTCTCCCATCTAGGTGTATAGATTGAGGGGTCATTTTTTCGTTTGTTATGTCGGGGGAGTGGGGGAGGAGGGAGGGTTATCGCTTTAAAAACTATAATATATTTTCGATAAGTGGCTGAGTGTGAAAAGATAAAATATAAGCAGACCTTAATCTTGCCTACATTTGTGAGTAGAAAAAAATTATATTTAATAGATACATTGTTCATATGCAAGATAAGTTATTCAACGTAGAATTTCAAGAAAAATATTATAACATACTACTATAAAATAAATGAAGGAACAAAAAATAAAACATGTATGCTAAAGAATAAGAATTGCGATTATTAATTAAATACTATACTACTGGTAAGACGGAGAGTAAATGGGACTAGCACAATATTTTTCTCACCAAAAGTGTGACAAGACTCGATTTCTTATTAATTTTCTATTCTAATCTTCAATTTTCAGTATCTTTTTATATATAATTATATCTTCAATAGGCTAAAGTTATAAATACCATATTCTATCTAATAATTACCTCCACTGTTTTTTCCCAATCTACCTCTGCCTGCCGACCTCAATATATAAAATTCGAGAATTTATCATTTATAAAAAGTAAAATGCTAGCTTAGACTTTATCTTTAGCCTTTGATTTGATAGTCCTTGTACTTCATTTGAAATTCATTTAGAGTATTATTATGATCCAAATCGAATATGCCACATCTATCTATTGTTGAGATAATTTGTCCCCTTTAAAATTTGTAGTATTAAATATAATTATAATATTTTTTTAATAGCTATAGCCTATAAGAGTAGTGTGAATAAAAATGAAATAGAAAATTAAGTTAAAAGGATTTCTATATTAAAAAATAATAATTAGGAAGTACTATTATTGTCCCTTTCCTTTTCAATACTGTTTTTCTCTCTGAGATTAGTTGTCACTTCTCACGAATGGAAAAGTCCCAATCTTGAATTTATATAAGTGAATATTATATATTATATATTATATATTATATATCGAAGATGGCTTCCATCACGACGAAGAAGAATAATTAAAGAATAAACCAACTTTATACATCCAATCTCATTTGGCATGTATATCAAAATTACGTCTAGACCCTTGAAATTGTTATCTTAAAACTATATAATATATATAAAATTAATATAAGGCCAAGATGAGGTTGGGCTAGCCCCTGCGGCCTGTCCTACCTGAAATGCGATAATAATCGACTATCTGATAATTTTTTAGTCTAATTTTTTATTTTCATATCTTTCTATCTAGAGTTATAATATTCACAGTAAATTGTAGTTTTTTTCCCGACCAATTCTTTTTGGATCAACTTTGAGCTCAATTAACTTTTACTATAATCAATCTCTCACGCCTCCTTAATAAAAATAACTATTAGTAAAAATGTAAATTAAACTTTGAAAAAAGAAAAGGTATAAATTAGAAAATTTGATGATTTTTAAATATTAAATGCTAGCTTAGACTTTTTCTTTAGCCTTTAATTCTATAGTTCTTGTACTTCATTTGAAATTCATTTGTTAGAGTATTATTATGATTCAAATCGAATATGCCACGTCTACCTATGGTTGATTGACCCCCTCCCCCGCACACCCCACCACCCCTTAATTATGAGATATTTCATTTACATAACATATATTTTATTAGGCGCATAATTTTAGAAAGAGTTTTTATCACATTTCAGCCACTTTAATTTATTTTTCATGTTTTGATTTGACACGAACTTCAGATTTTATTTTATTTTAATTTTGTGATTAGATAGGTAGAATGTATCAAAATGCATTTTAATCTTGTGATTTTAAACATGTGAAAAGTTAAAATTTAAAATATACCCAAAAAAGATATGTTTTTAAACCAATTTTTTTTTAAAAATAAACTAACAAATTGAAACGAAAATGAATAATATTTTTATAACTATAAGAGCATATATAATAATGTCGTACAAATTAAATATAGTAAATAATGTTATTGTTTCTTTCCTTTTCAATATTGATTTTCTTTCTAAGATTAGTTGCCACCTGTCGCATGGGGAAAATTCAAAATCTTGAATTTACATTTATCGTGACTATAATTAAAGAATAAACCACCTTTACGCACCCAATCTCATTTGGCATGTATCAAAATTATTACGTTTAGGACTTGTTATTTTAAGTATGTAATGAACTAATAATAATGTTCACATCAATTTGTGTGCATCACAAATTTTTAATTGTTGAGTATGAATTTGATACCTTTTTTGATAGAGTCAAAAATATAAAAAAGATATGTTAATAGTGAGATTCAAACTCACCTTAACAACCATAAAAGAGCCTTAAACACCATTCAAGAACCAATGGACAAGTCAGATTATTTGTTCACTGGGTGCTCTATGTTAATTTTATACAAATACCTTTTCATTTCTATATCAATATATATATATATATATATATATATATATATCTAATTATTGAACTTTCTTTTGCCAATTTCCATAATAATAAAATTATATATAAAAAAAGAAATATGTGAGATTTATGCCTCAAAAATTTATGAGACTAATGGTTCATGTTTCAAAACTTACGTTTCACTCTGTATTGTATTAAAAGTCTCATCTCGCTCCCTCCACCTTTTAAATCAATTGTTATAACTATTCATTATCATTAATTAAGAGTTCGATTCAAGTCCTTAGAATAAAATCAAATTTAATAATAAATATTTTATCTCAAATGGAAATTGTCTGACACAAATCCAAATACTTACTCTTTTGAATGATAAGATCTTGTTTCTTTCCAACAAACATTTCACTTTCACCTCTATGATAAAATAAATTAATTTCAAAGAAGAATAATGACACTTGATGAAGAAATGAATATTCAATTTCAAAAAACAAAAAAATCGACATCGACTTTTCTATAGAGACAAATGAATAAGTTATTAAACAAAGAACTCTATCTATTTCATATTTAAATATTTAAATAAAAAATATACAAAAGATATTGTAAATTATTACTATTTGGTCAAGTGCCTATACTTAATTATTTAATTAATAATGTAATTATCTCAAGAATAATGTAAGTTGGTCTCCTTGTGATGAGGTAGAGACAATAAAATGGGATTGTAGGTGTAAAGATTGTTTATTATAATATAATGTTTGTTATTAATATTACTACTATTTTCATAGTGATGATGGAGGCCATCTTCAAGATTTTATGACTTTTACCCTATGTGACAAGTGACAGCTAATATGCTATCTAAATGGGAATCAGAATTGAAAATGAAAGGGTCAATAATAATAATTAGTAAATATCATTTCGATCAAATTTATGTGATATAATTTGATTTTTTATAAAATTTTAAAATAAAAAAAAAATCATAGTATTCATGTCATTATAAATTTCTCATTAAGTGTAGTATAAAAAAAAATTAAAATGAATTTTTTTAAATACTAAAATATATTATTCTCTTTTTGAATGGACTAATTAAAAAATAATGTCTCATAAACTAAATCGGATGAGATATTTTCTTTGCCATTTATAGGATTTTTTTGTCCTCTTTTGAGAAAGATCAGTATTTTTTTTAAATTTAATTTTTTCTTAATTTCGAACCTCATTTTATTCTTCGTGATGATATACTTTTATAAATATAAGAATAACTTGATATATTCAACGAACGCTTTAAAAATAGGAGCGGATCCACGTAGAGTCTTCCGGGTGTTCGAGCACCCATTAATGTCACCTTGAAATATATATATATATATATATATATATATATATTTCAAGGTGACATTAATGGGTGCTCGAACACCCGGAAGACTCTACGTGGATCCGCTCCTATTTTTAAAGCGTTCGTTGAATATATCAAGTTATTCTTATATTTATAAAAGTATATCATCACGAAGAATAAAATGAGGTTCGAAATTAAGAAAAAATTAAATTTAAAAAAAATACTGATCTTTCTCAAAAGAGGACAAAAAAATCCTATAAATGGCAAAGAAAATATCTCATCCGATTTAGTTTATGAGACATTATTTTTTAATTAGTCCATTCAAAAAGAGAATAATATATTTTAGTATTTAAAAAAATTCATTTTAATTTTTTTTTATACTACACTTAATGAGAAATTTATAATGACATGAATACTATGATTTTTTTTTTATTTTAAAATTTTATAAAAAATCAAATTATATCACATAAATTTGATCGAAATGATATTTACTAATTATTATTATTGACCCTTTCATTTTCAATTCTGATTCCCATTTAGATAGCATATTAGCTGTCACTTGTCACATAGGGTAAAAGTCATAAAATCTTGAAGATGGCCTCCATCATCACTATGAAAATAGTAGTAATATTAATAACAAACATTATATTATAATAAACAATCTTTACACCTACAATCCCATTTTATTGTCTCTACCTCATCACAAGGAGACCAACTTACATTATTCTTGAGATAATTACATTATTAATTAAATAATTAAGTATAGGCACTTGACCAAATAGTAATAATTTACAATATCTTTTGTATATTTTTTATTTAAATATTTAAATATGAAATAGATAGAGTTCTTTGTTTAATAACTTATTCATTTGTCTCTATAGAAAAGTCGATGTCGATTTTTTTGTTTTTTGAAATTGAATATTCATTTCTTCATCAAGTGTCATTATTCTTCTTTGAAATTAATTTATTTTATCATAGAGGTGAAAGTGAAATGTTTGTTGGAAAGAAACAAGATCTTATCATTCAAAAGAGTAAGTATTTGGATTTGTGTCAGACAATTTCCATTTGAGATAAAATATTTATTATTAAATTTGATTTTATTCTAAGGACTTGAATCGAACTCTTAATTAATGATAATGAATAGTTATAACAATTGATTTAAAAGGTGGAGGGAGCGAGATGAGACTTTTAATACAATACAGAGTGAAACGTAAGTTTTGAAACATGAACCATTAGTCTCATAAATTTTTGAGGCATAAATCTCACATATTTCTTTTTTTATATATAATTTTATTATTATGGAAATTGGCAAAAGAAAGTTCAATAATTCTGCAAATAATCCAAATAAATCACCAATGATATAAAATAAATTATTGTAATTTTCATTTGATAAAGATTACAACACAAAAAATGGTGATTGTTAAGATAATCTACAAAATAAAATCACCATTCACTCCATCATCGATCTCTAGATCTACTAATTTTTTCATCATCAAAATACATACACACATAATCATCAAAGAATACTATTTATGGCAATGTCATTTTTCTATGAAAGTTTCTTTCTTTCTTTATATATTTTATAAAAAATCACTATAACATAAAAATATGATACCATAAAAGTATAAACATCATTACATATAAAAACATGATTTATAGTAATTTATTTTTTTTAACTTACAAAAATAAAAATTGACGCCTGAGCCGTACTCTTTTACACTCAAAATTTACACCTCAAATTTTAAAATGTACGCCCTATGAATCTACACGTTTTATTTGTGTTCCAAAATGTTTATGGTACACCCCACCCCACTCTGAGACTCGCCTCATAAATGCTTTTCAAAGTACTACCTACAGCAAGGGATTGTAAATAGATAAGTGTAACTGAATTGGGTCAAATGGATAAAGTAATAAATTAAGATTATAAATAAAAAATATGTATCAAATCAATACCTAACAATCAAGTCAAAATCCAGAAACTTATATTTTTCAGTCTTCTTGGACTTAACTTTTAGGGCCTGTTTGGAAGGATACCTGGTAATTGGATTTGGTGTAATTGGTGTAATTACACTGTCTTATCCTGTTCGGAAGAACAAATAATTACTTGCTCAGCAGGTAATTAGTGTAATTGGCAGGGGGTAATTACACTCTGCAATTCACAGGCAGAGGCTGTGAATTGCTGATAATTACATGGTGTAATTACCATCTTATTACTTTTTAATTTCTATTTTAATTTTTTTGTTTTAATTTTTTTTACTTCTATTATTTTAAGTTCTTTTTTTAATTTTATTATTCTAAAAATTTGTAAAAGTTTATTTTTTATTTTTTATTATTATATTTCATTTTCTTCTTATTCTCAACCTTACTTTACATGATTCTATGTAATTTTTTCGTATTATCTATTTCTTTATGTCATGCTTATTTTCTCATTAGCATAATTTTATTATATTCTAATTTTTAAATTAAAATAGAATTTATTGTTAAGTAAGTTATAGACTTACGTTTTCTTTATTAAGAAAAACTAAAACTAAATCATATTTATTGCTATGTTGAAATTTGTTATAAGAGTATTATGTTAAAATTTTTGTTTTGAATTTATAACTTATGTTATATTTTCAGTTTTCATTTGTTTTAGTAATATTGAATCTACATTGCACGTCATTTTTTAATTAGAGTTGATAAATTATATTTTTGTCAAACATTTAATAATTTATGACATTTTATTTATATACTATTCTTTTTATCAAACATGCATTTTACGATGTTCGTAGAAACTTCATACTTTTAGTTGTTACGATCAATTCAATTGAAATATATTAATTTGAAAAAATATAAATCAATTATTATTTTTTTCATAATATTAGTTACAGAAAATATGTTTATTAATTAATATATTTTCAAAAAAGAATATATATCTTAAATATTTAATTTAATGTCATTTATAAAGTTTCTTATTTGTCTAGTATAAATTTTAAATAATTAATTTTTATTTTAAAAATTTATTATAATTTTATGATTGCAATTGTGCATCCAAACAGAACATGTGTAATTACACTGTGGCATCCAAACAGGACATGTGTAATTACACTGTGGCAACCAAATATGTCAGTGTAATTACTAGACAGTGTAATTACTAGGCTGGTAATTACTACCCTAGTAATTACACCAATTCCAATTACCAGGTGGCTTTCCAAACAGACCCTTAGTGAAATCTAGTAGGTTTTGTCAAAATTAGAACTTAGGGGTCGTTTGGTTTGATTACAAGTTATGATGAGATAAGTATGTTGAGATTATTTCTTATTGACCCTTTGGTTGGTTGCTTTCAATACAATATGCATTACATAAATTCTAAGAATAAGTTGTTTGTTTACGAAAATACCCTTCAATTTATTTAGTTTTTTTTTATATATATTTTCTTTTCAAGCAGTAGTTATTTATTCTTAAAAATAAAACTTTTGTCTTATTTAGCTTAAATATTTTTGTGTGTGCATTTTCATAATTGTACCAAATGTATTTAAGAATAAAATTTGCATCTATATTTGTTAAAGTAAAAAATGATTTATTATTTATGTTACTTCATTTAAACACGTAACATTCTTAAATTGTAAAATACTAAAGTTATCTTCATTTTTAAATTATCTTTCATGCTACTATTTCCTTCAAAATTTATGTGAACTAACAATAGAATTCTTCCCGAAATTAGCGTACATGAGATGAAAAGAAGATAAAAATAAAAAATACACAAAAGATCTAGCTAAAAAGAATACCAATATAAACTAATTTCATAGAAAACTGCACGGGAAGCTTGTATTCAGTACCGTAGCATTTTCGTTTTATCTCTCATTTTAATTGATATATAAAATATAAATTTTCAAGTGGCTAAAAGAATATACAATTTAAAATATGTAATTTGATAGTAAGAAAATTAAATTAAAATATAAATAAATATAAGAATTAGTTAAATAAATTCATAAATAAAATTATATTTATATAGTGTAATTTTTTTTTAAAATATGAAGAATTATTATAATAAAAATAAGGAGTAGTGAAGGTCATAACTATTATTATACATGATATTTAAAATAATATATGATTTTACATGGATATAAAAATAAATAAAATTATATTTAAGTAGTGTATTTTTTTTAAAAAATATGAAGAATTGTTATAATAAAAATAAGGAGTAGTGAAGGTCATAACTATTATTATACATGATATTTAAAATAATATATGATTTTACATAGATATAAAAAATGAGGTATAAAAAGAGTTTAAAGGGAGACTTTTGTCATTTTATCTATCTTATACCGGGATAAGTTATCCCGATATTACTATTCCACCTAAAGATAGGGATAACTTATCCCAAGACTAATTATTAATCCTGAGATAAGTTATCACATGATGTGCAACCAAACAAAGGATTAAAGGGTGCTCAAAATTTATCGGGAATTAACTCTCTTTATCCATCACTCCAAACGATCCCTTAAAGATACATTGCACATAGTTTAATTATTTTATTTGTTAAGGAAAGGTGGGGTCAATTTTAAATTATTTTGGAATTTTATAATGTCGGTTTAAAATCATAAATGTGAGTGAGATTGATAGTTTATTTTATGCCTAGTGCTTTGTCTATAGACTAGACACTAGGACAACCACGGTCAATTGTATACTCTCTCGATCTCAATTTATGTGATGTAATTTAATTAAGATAAAGTTCAAAGAATATAGATAACTTTGCAATGTTTTAAAATAAGCCCTAAAAAGAGTACATTTTTATAGACATTTTGTCAAATAAGTGGGATCGAATATGAGTAAGATATTGATAGTATTATTAAATATTTGACAAATAAAAAAATATGTCATCCTTTTTTTTTAAAAATAAAATAAAATAAGTCATATAAATTAAGACAGAAACCATATTATGCATTCCCTATTTGGAAAGTTTCTTCTAGTAGTACTTTTTGAATTTGAGATTCCTTTTGAAGATAGATCCATAATTATGGAGTATTTATAGATGTAGGCAAAAGTGAAATAGAAAAGTTGAAAAGAACTTTGACTTAATATTATTAGGGGCAGGGCAGGTGTCACGATCCAAAAATGGACGTGATGGCACTCATCTTAACCCACCAAGACAAGTCAGCCTAAAACTCAACTATTACAATAAAATACAGAATTTTTTTATAATAAACTCAAATATACCCCCAAAACCTGGTTGTCACGTGTACAAGCTTCTAAAGTATTACAATTGAATCAAAAGAAAAATACAAGTCTCATATGACATTGTTTCTAGAGTAGAACAAGATCATAAACAAGAGTAAGAAGGATCGCTGAGAAGACAAACAACTACCTCACAACTCTCCGAGAAGCCTTCGAAAAGAAGAGAATGACAAGTACCACAAAAATTCAGGCTCGTAACCTACAAAAATTTGTAGAAGCAAGGGGTGAGTACCAAACCACACGGTACTCAACAAGTAAACCTCTAAACACGAGCTAAGGGGATAGAATACAAGTACTCCTTACACCCCAACCGAACCTTCACAACAACAATTTGTTTAAAACCAGCCCAACCTAACAGTTCACAAATTTAACAAGCACATATCTCAACAATAACATTCTAACAATCATATGTTCTCAACAACAAGCTCAATATTTATCAATTACCATCTCCACAACTACAACCTGCTTAGTACCAGCCCAACATAACAGTTCACAGTTTACAAAGTACATAGCTCAACACAACACTCTAATAATTTCATATCCTCAACAACAACAATAGTTTCATATCCTCAACAACAACACTCTAACAATTGCATATCTTCAACAATAAGCCCAATATTCATCAGTCACAAGTTCCATAGAAAGGCACTCACAAGATCAGCAACACACAAGATCAGGTTCACCAATAATAAAGAAGTGCAATGCAATGTCAAGTATAGTGATTGCATGTCTTACCTAATGATACACACCCGCTGTCTCTCAGTCTGAGACCCATGGAGGACATATCTGTCCATGCATCCATCGCGGCGCGCGATACGACCCTCGATAATAGTAACCATCGCGGCGCGCGATAAGTCCTTCTAAATATAGTATCCGTCGCGGCGCGCAACACGTCCCTCAAAATATAGTATCCATCGCGGCACGCGATACGTCCCTTGAAATGGTACATCCTCTTTATTTTCTTATTCTTTTTCAATGCACATAACACTTGTCACAATCATGTCTCAGAACAATGCAAATGACATGTTCACACAAATAATGAAGAGATGACCATTTTCATAACATTGCACAATTAACAACAACACAATCAGGGTACAACATCAACAATGATTCAACAAGCCTTTCAAACAATTCTCAACACATCACACAAACAATTGATCACATTGCCTTTTATTATCCCTTTCTCATCATTAGAATTAATCAATGTGGACAAGTCAACCCATCACCAAGCCTCATTACCCTAAACACATATTACAAGGAAATACATGAATTCCATACACTTAACAAAGCTTTAGAAATCCACTTGCCTCAAATAATCGAACAATCACTCTGGAACTTGAGCCTTCCCTTTTCGTTGTACTTCCAATTCAAAGCAATCTATTCACATTAATAAGCACGATAAGATTTCGAAAGTAACAATACCATATTACTATAGGTCTAGCCTAGACCCAAAAATTCATCCGAATTTATAATCAAGTTCCTAAATCTTTATGTCAACTGTCAATTAACATGTCAACTCTCATATTTTCCAAGTTTCAAGCTTAGGGTTAAGTTTCAATTTCTCCAATATCATAAATCTAATGATATTCATATAATACCATACATTTAATATTTAATTACCTATCTCAATATGTTAAAACTTGAATTATAACCTGATAATCTATAAGAAAATCGTGAAACCCAACTAAACCCATTACTTATATTCTCACTTACGGGCCACTGACCATACCTGCACCTTATACTTCCATATCTTGATTTGAGTAATTAATGGAATCTATTTTCTTTGAATATAATATGTAAGTGTAAGGTATAAAAGCATAGATATATTTATATATTATATACAACAGTGATCTATTCAACACATCTATTATGGAAATTAACATCATTTTTGTACTAGAGTAGGAAGAGACAAGGAACATGGAGCCATAGTTAATTATTACCTGAACGTAAGGTAGTCGTTTCTACTCCGGCCGCCGCTTGCGCAGGTAAGTCCCGACTCTTTTTCTTTTCTTAAATTATGATCCAAAAATTTTCAAACCCTAATAATTTATTTTCCTGTATGATTAACTGGTATATGGTATTAAATAAATTATAAAGTTAACCCATTTAAGCATTAACTAAAATTAGTTATTTAATAATTAATCGTCAATTAATTAACTCTAGTTAAGTGAATTCAAAATTTCCAAAAATGACCTTCCGGATTATTACAGCAGGTAAAATCGAATTGAGTAAAAACAAAATATACTTGATTAAAAATATTTTATATATATCTACTTATTTATATTTTAAATTTTTTAGTAAAAATTCTTACTTCGCCACTAAATATTATCATAATATTCTTCTAAAAGATGATACATTTTTTCTTAATTTTCTTAAATTCTCCATTTAATTTAGGCTTCTTTAGTTGCAGGTCTTCTTTACGTATTGTAGAGTGGCAGAATTAGAAGTCATACAAAGAGAAATTATTTTAAAGAAAAATACTAATATAACATGATTTGCTAGGTTGTCGATTTACCCCTTATACTTTAATTTATAGAGGAATTTTCTAAATTCAAATAAGAGCTTTTTCTGCTCCGTCAATTGAGATTATTAGACTTGTGACCTAAATTAATTTTTGAAACTCTTTTATTTCACCATAAGTAATCTCCTTATTCTATATATTAATTAAAATTAAAAGGATATATGCTTATGGTGTCTGCCAAACAATTAAATTAGTACAAATGATTTATTTCACAGTGTAAAACACTTCTTTTTAAAATGAAGGGTATATTCGGTTAACTTCACTTATTTTAAGGACATATGTGAAATTGAACAAATATGCCTTTAAACAGTGACATGAACTGTTTGCACTTGTAACATTGTGTTACTGAAAAAAATATGTTTTTTTCAATATTTAAGATAGAAATTATTTTTCGTTGTGTATTTTTTTAATGAACTGATTCAATGAAAAGTGAATGAGAAAATTATATTTTATAGTATAAATTTCTCACTATTAATTTGAGAGAAAAAAAATCTTTGTTTCTAATAGTGTATTAATATTGTATAGAAATTCTGATTGATCAAATTCCACAACGTTAATTGGTCTCTTTCATTCCATCTCACATGCTTTTGCCTTTTCTACTTGGTGTGTTTATATAGTGCATGATGCAATTGATAACTCTTTCTCTATTTATCCACACACAGCTTGCAAATATATATTATATACAAAATTGTGTGACCATCATATCATATAAAAAATCTTATTAAATTGTTAAATAAAATCTATCCATTCATTTATTTATGTCTTCAATAACGGAAAAAGTTAAAATCTATCCTTAAAATATTTATTTTTTTAGAAGATATGTCCTTCGTTAAAGGTTTCATTATAGTATGTCATTTGGTTATTTTATTTCAGGATGAGCCGTCTTAGGATAATGAACCCACATTGAATGCATATGCGCGAGACACAGACCGGCAAGGGGTTCAATTAAATCAGTTTCATTGTAAAATTATATTATGCAAATAGGGTAAATAATTTTTAAATGATTATTTTGCATATATTTTGGGATTTAACTATTGTGGGATTGCTTGTAAGTAGGGCAAATACAAATCTTGCCAAGACACAAAATTAAATAATTGTTTCTATCTCAAAATTTATATTCCTTATCCCGTGAATCAAACGATTCCTAAGATCACTATCATCTTGCTGAAAGTATGTGGCAGCAAACACATCACAACAGTTAAACGTCAAAATGATGATGTGAACGGTTAGCTATTGTAATTTATAATTTTTTATGTTATTTTTAAATATATATAAATTTATTTTTAAAAAATTAAAAAATTTATATCTAAATTCATACGGAACATTGTTAATTTGATTCTAACATTTCGAATCAAGCCAAATAAATTAAAATATTGATAAACTTACATTTGTACGACCTAATTTGGCACATTATGTCTGATGAGGCAAAAATAAGTTTAATTAAGTTTAATGGATTTATATAAAGTTCTATTCTACGAAATGAATTTTACAGAATCTTGAATATATCATTTTTAATCTATATAGGTTGCTCAATCTTTCAAAAAGTAGATCGAACTCGTATCAAATTCTTAAAAAATATATAATTATTGAAGAAGTTGATATACACTTAATAATATTTTTAAATATACTCAATATAAATTTTAATTTAATTACTAAGTGTACGTTCGTAAAAGAAAATATACATTTTTTTTATTAGGAAAATAAGTGTGTTTCTTACTTATTTTTTTGTGTTTGGATAATAAGCAAAAAATTATTAGCTTAGAAGCATTTATATATAGTCTAGACAAATATAATGAGCGATTGATGAGGTGTGAGTTGGTGTGGATGGGATGAAGATGAAGTGTGTCGGAGGACACCAATATAAAATGTCAGTATATCACATGTGAAATTTATTTTTCCTACTTTCACTCAGAAAGTCATTTTACTTATTTATAAAAAAAACTTATTTTCTAGGAGAAAAAAATATTTATCAATTTTTTTATACTATCCCAAGCATAAGAAAATTAGAAAACATTGCCGATCACACCCTATATATATATGTATATGTTGGGTATGTAGCAAGAATAATAGGAAATGGAGGGAAGACGAAAAGAGAAGAACTTGAAAAATTGGGAACTTGAAGAGTTGAGAACTTGAAAAGTCCTCTTATGCTGTATTGAAAAGGCATTTGTCCCTCATCGATGGTGGAAAGAAAAATAGGAGAGTTTAAATATAGAAACATTCCTATTAATTGTTAAAAGGGTTGGAAAGAGGGAACCCCCTCGCGCCGTCGTCGCTCGCTTGGCTTTGGCTTGGGAAAATGATCGATCGAGAGATTATTTTTTTTGGACAAAGTTTATTTTAATTATTAATTAAATTAAATAGCCAACGTTTTAATTAGTTAATTAACCGAAGGAAATAACTAAATGCTTAATATAGTAAGGATGAAACAATTGATGTATTTAAAGCAATACAAAAATAGAAGTGGAAAAATCAATTGAATCTAAAGAATAAAAAATAGATTCGAAAGTGATAGGGGTGGAGAATACGAATCTCATTTTGCTGAGATATGTTTGGAATATGGTATTATCCATCAAACTACTGCACCCTATACACCACAGTCAAATGGTTTGGCTGAACGGAAGAACAGAACATTAAAGGAAATGATGAATGCCTTGATAATCAGTTCTGGTTCACCAAGAAATCTATGGGGGAGAAGCCATCCTTACGGCTAACAAGATACTCAATAGGGTACCCCCGTAGCAAAACGCAATCGATTCCATATGAGTTATGGAAAGAAAGGAAACCCAACTTGCAATATTTCAAAGTGTGGGGGTGTCTTGCCAAGGTTGAAGTTCCTTTACCCAAGAGGGTGAAAATTGGACCCAAAACAGTGGATTGTGTATTTATTGGATATGTTGTGAACAGTAAGGCCTGCCGGTTTTTGGTTCACGAATCTGATAATCCTGAAATCCATGTGAATACGGTAATTGAGTCAGATAACACTGAGTTCTTTGAACACATTTTTCCGTATAAAACTGAATGTGAGTCGACAAGTGAAAGATCTAAACGCCCATGGGAACAATCAAAGGAAAATGCACAACCTAATGAGGATCCTAGGCATAGTACTTGCCAACGTAAATCCATTTCTTTCGGATAAGATTTTGTGGCATTTTTGCTTGAAAATGAGCCTCCAACATTTAAAGCATCTATGTCGTCATCTGAGTCAATCTATTGGAAAGAAGCAGTCAATAGTGAGATCGAATCAATTTTAAGTAATCATACTTGGGAATTGGCTGATCTTCCTCTAGGAAATAAACCTTTAGGATCAAAGTGGATCTTTAAAAGAAAATGAAAGCCGATGGGATTATTGACTTGTAGTCAAAGGATATAGACAAAAGGAAGGTCTGGACTACTTTGATACATACTCTCCAGTAACAAGGATAACATCAATTAGGATGTTAATAGCACTGCGGCAGTGCATGATCTTAAAATCCACCAAATGGATGTAAAGACAACCTTCTTAAATAGAGAGTTGGAGGAAGAAATTTACATGGAACAACCTGAAGGGTTTGTGGTTCCTGGTAAAGAAGAGAAAGTGTGCAGACTTGTGAAGTCGCTTTATGGGCTCAAGCAAGCACCCAAACAATGGCATGCTAAATTTGACCAAACAATGTTGGCAAATGGATTCAAGATTAACGAATGTGATAAGTGTGTTTACATTAAAAACGTTCCGAATCATGAAGTCATTGTTTGTCTAGCATTATCTCAATCTCATTATATTGAAAGTGTATTGGATAAGTTCAAGTACTTGAATTTCAATATTGTCAAAACTTCAATTGATTTAAGCTTTACATTTCAAAAGAATGTAGGTGAAAGTGACTCTCAATTGGAATATGCCAGAGTGTTGGGAAGTTTGATGTATATTATGAATTGTACGCGACCAGATATATCAAGTGCTATTAGCAAACTGAGTCGGTTCACTAATAATTCGAATCAAACTCACTGGATGGCAATGAAACGTGTGTTGGGTTATTTGAAACATACACAACACTATGCTTTGTATTATAATAAGTATCCTGCCGTGATTGAAGAATATAGTGATGCAAATTGGATCACCGGGTCAAATGAAGTAAAATCCACAAGTGGTTATATGTTTACACTTGGTAGAGGAGCAGTCTCTTGGAAATCATCTAAACAGACATGTATCGCTCACTTCACAATGGAATCTGAATTCATTGCCTTAGATAAGGCCGGTGAAGAAGCTGAATGGCTTCGGAATTTCTTAGAGAATATTCCATTCTGGCCCAAACCTGTGGGACCTATTTGCATACATTGTGATAGTCAAGCAGCAATAGGTAAGGCAATGAGCGTTATGTATAACGGAAAGTTTCATCATATACGACGGAGACATAATACCTTACGACAACTTGTCTCTAGTGGAATTATCACAATTGACTATGTGAAGTCAAGCGATAATGTGTCAGATCCACTAACGAAAGGCCTAGTGAGAGAGGCAGTTGAAAGATCATCTAATGGAATGGGTTTACGGCTTAGGACAAGTCAACATGGCGGTAACTCTATCTAGCAGACTGGAGATCCCAAGAGCTAGATTCAAGGAGAAAAACAAAGTTGTGACTGACGGTTCGACATTATCAATCAACTCAATCCATTCTCATGATGAAGACAATATTCAGGAACAAGGTTAAGACTTTAAGGCTTGTTAATGAGTTAATAAAGCTTAAGTTTTAATGATTTGCTAAGTTTGGCAGATTTGACCAAATAGTGTATCTACGAGATGACACAGTTAGAAATCACCTATGTGAGTGTGAAGTGTAAGCCGCTTCAAAGAAAATTTTATGTCAAAAGCCTATTCTCTATACACTCATGAAACTAAGAGGTGTTCATGGATGAAACGAACACAACTGTAAGAACCATAAACGGTAAAGGGTTAATTGTATGACATATGGTTGTCTAGGTATACACCAAAGCTCGACGGTTCAAAGATATCGCATCTACCGATTGACCGAGTATATTCGACATATGTTCACTACGGAAAGTTCAAGGGGAAACCTACTTATCCAGATGTAATAAATTCTTGCTTGTAAAGTACACACTCGTCCGTGCATTCCTTATGTTATAACCATTCCCCATTAATGTGGGGGATTGTTGGGTATGTAGTAAGAGTAATGAGAAATAGAGGGAAGACGAAAAGAGAGGAACTTGAAAAGTTCGGAGCTTGAAGAGTTGAGAACTTGAAAAGTCCTTTTATGCTGTATTGAAAAGACATTTTTCCCTCATCGGTGGTGGAAAGAAAAATAGGAGAGTTTAAATATAGAAACACTCCTATTAATTGTTAAAAGGGTTGGAAAGAGGGACCCTCCTCGCGCCGTCGTCGCTCGCTCGGCTCGGCTTTGGCTTTGGCTTTGGAAAATGATCAATTGAGAGATTATTTTTTTTTGGACAAAGTTTGTTTTAATTGTTTTAGTTATTTATTTATTTAATTAATTAATTAAATTAAATGACCAACGTTTTAATTAGTTAATTAACCGAAGCGTTTCAATTAATTAGTTAATTAACCCGACCCGACTCGGATCCACGCACAACCCGTTTTATTTAAATCTTTCCCGTTTTGTTTGAATTTTTCGCCGTTGGAAATGATTGTGGATTCTGAAAGGATTACAACCTTTCGGAACCAGTTCCTCTTGCTTATAAATACATTGATTCTTCAGACTTATTCCTTACGATTTTTTTTTGATTTCTTCTTCTTCTTCTTCTGCACAAAATTTCTTCGTGTACTTTACTGCTGTTGAGTGGATCGCTGACACCAGAGTTTTGGGTATCAATACACTGGTGATTGAGATCATTCTATCCTGGGAGGACATATTCCAAATCAAACCTCGGATACTAGAGGGGGATAATTTCCTTTAGGGGACACTGTGCATTCAGTGGGCTTGATCTTTTCTGATTCTATTTTTTCCAGATTGTGGTACGTTTTTACAGATTTTAGTTTTGTCAATTAATTTCTGTTCATCTATTCTTACTGGTTTATTAAACTTTAGTTACTTCGTGTTTCTGCAAAGTTTATTGAAATCAGTAATTCTGATTTTTTAAACACAGATTAATAGCAATATATATATATATAAAGAAACATATACACTAAATTGAAAAAAATTAAAATGAACAAGAAGGAATATAACATTGAAAAACTAAATGAACAAACTTAACAAGATATGGAAATTGAGTAATCTAATTTGAATTAGAATACTCAGACAAGAGTTCATCCAATAGTTCACTTCCCAAATCTTCAAATATAAATACAATATTATTATTATTATTATTATTATTATCATTATTATTATTATTATTATTATTATTATTATTATTATTATTATTATTATTATTATTATTATTATTATTATTATTATTATTATTATTATTATTATTATTATTATTATTATTATTATTATTATTATTATTATTATTATTATTATTATTATTATTATTATTATTATTATTATTATTATTATTATTATTATTATTATTATTATTATTATTATTATTATTATTATTATTATTATTATTATTATTATTATTATTATTATTATTATTATTATTATTATTATTATTATTATTATTATTATTATTATTATTATTATTATTATTATTATTATTATTATTATTATTATTATTATTATTATTATTATTATTATTATTATTATTATTATTATTATTATTATTATTATTATTATTATTATTATTATTATTATTATTATTATTATTATTATTATTATTATTATTATTATTATTATTATTATTATTATTATTATTATTATTATTATTATTATTATTATTATTATTATTATTATTTTCTTCTCCATGATTTACCTTTTGTTTCTTTTTTCTTGAAATATTACTACTACTTCTCCTTTTGTGTTTCTCCTTTAAGGCTGCTGCTGGTGACAATCCATTCTTGAAGAAATTGCAATTTTCTGTTTCTTCTAACATTTTGCTTACTCTTTCAACTGGAAAATTTAGACAAGTTGTTGGACCTCTCATTGACAAAGCAACTTGATCATAAGCCAACGCGGCTTCTTCAGCGCTATTGAATGTTCCAAGCCAAACCCTAATTCCATTCCGAGTTGAATCCCTAATTTCAGCCGCAAATTTTCCCCATGGCCTTGCTCTAACACCTATATAGTGTTTCGTCTCCTTCTCAGGTCGTTCTGGATGGAAGTCATTTTCCTTATTAGAAGAATAAGTATCACTTGAGGAAGTATCTTCAAGTGATATTGATGATTCCACTGAATTTGAACTTTGTTTCTCGTCTTGAATCTTCAAAACCATTTTTTTTCTTTGATATTTTTCTTAATTTAGATATAAACAATAATGTATATTAAAGAATATATGAGTGGAAAAAACTATATATATGTGTTACCACCCTGAAGGGGAAGTCTACATTTTCAAAAGTTTATGAAATTAAGATGAAAATTATGTAATAATGGAAGAGGCAATTATTGGATTAAACAAGAGGAGCAAGTTGTGTTGTAAGTGGGCAAAAAGTACAATTATTATAATTATAGATTTGAAATGCTTTTAGGGGTATTGTTGTCCACAAGGACGATCATGAAAAAGATTTGCAATTGGTCCATTGGATTTAGTTGAATTATTTATATATATATATATTTGTACTCGAGCATACACCTTTTTTTGCAGATCAACAGTCCAACTTTAAAAAATATGAAATTGGAAATAATATAATATAGTGTAACTTTGTCAAAATATTTTGACTTAATTATCTATAATAGCATGAAAACAAAAGAATGATGCATACATTGTGGGGTGATAATTTTAATGGTTTAATCATATATATAGTTTTATATCCAACATAAATTTTTAAAGTAGAAATTCTAGAACAAATTCAATATTGATATTAAACTAGTTTGAAAACATTAACGGTTTGATTATGTTTGATAAAAGTAAAAGGCTATAGACATTAATGAAGTTTGTCTTAATGTTTATAGCATTGTTTAATTTGTAGGGTTTTCAAGAGGCGCTCCCTCTATGGTTTCCATCTTTATATCAGCGAAGATAAAAAATACAAGGTGATTATTTTCATCGGTTTTGTGCTTCTGGTCTTGGTGGATAGAATTACCTGCTTGATACTTATAGTGGCGGCTCTACACCTTTGAAAAAAAAAGCAACCGCCTTAGGCCTCATTGAGGGGCCTCATTTAAAAAAAAAATATATGTTATTTAAAAAAAAGTATCAAGTATTATTTGTAGAAAATATAAACTTTTCATAAAAGAGCAAAGAAGTAATAGAAGTTTGATAAATTATGAGTACTATGCCTCAAGAAAGATTAAATAATTGACTATAATATATTTCATAGAAAAATATATTCGAATTTAAGGCTTCCATTCGGATTTGGCTTTAGACCACCGATTTATTAGAGCCGCCCCTGGATACCTATCACTAGTGGGAGGTGACATGTATCCCGTAGAATTAGTCAAGGTATGTGAAAGTTGTCCTGGACACCACGGTCATTATATTAAAATAAATGTATTATCCTCACAACTAACATGAACTCACATTATTATTCATATATTTATCTTTTTCATTCCTCTTTCACTATTTTTATTCTCTTATTATTGAATTTTCTGAAGTCTCCCAAACTTCAAACCTAATTTTGCATTAATGTAATTAAAATTCATTATTCTCTGTTTATGAAAAGATCAAATTTACCTTTTGGTGTCTTCTTCAAATTTCAAGCACCGTGATAAGTATAAATTATTTCAATATCATTAATTATATTCACTTATCAAATTCAGTGCAACACTATTTCAATATCATTATATCAACTTATTGAGTTATATTTTATTATTCTAACTTTATATTATATTTTTCATTGAAAATTTACACTGTTTACATTCTTATTTCATAAAGTATGCGTACATCCCACCTTTACCAAATATCACTTATAGGAGTACATTGAGTAAATTATTAATTTATTATTGTTCTATTTTTATATGTCAATTAAGAAAAGAATAATTAAGATTTTTTATAAAATTTAACTTTAGGCCCAAATTTATTACCTTATGTCAATCGATTGGAAGTCAAAATATTATGAAATGTTTTTGAAAAACTAAAATCATACTTTCATGTGAAATTTGTGGATAGCACGTTCTACATTAAATAGAGGTATTTTAATATTTTAGGTAGAAAAGGAACAAGAAAATTGAGTTCTCAAAATGGAAAGTTTAGCAAAATAATAATATTATTACACGATCCTCAATATATAAGATCATTAATTAAGTAAATTCTTAAAAAGAGTAAAATTAATAAATAAATTGCTCCACCCAACTTATTAAATATGTGATAATGTTATATGTTGAAATTGTCTTATCATAATAATATCTATCTTTATTATATTGGAAGTTTGTACATTATATTGTCTATCAAAATTTAGTGCGGTGACATTGCCATTACATGAAGTGACTCTTCTCCTTCCCATGTCCCAAAGTTTAATAGGATCACAAACACATCTAATCGATCGATTAAAAATAATTATCATTACTAGTTAAATATTAGGCTTAAGCTTCAAATATTGTAGAAGGAAAGAAAATACTTTCTCTCTCTATATATAGATTGTTCATTGCAAGTTTAAATCTTCATAATGTCAAATTTTCATATGTTTTTTAGTTTCTGATAAAGTGACTTTCCTCTTATTTTCAAAAGTTTTAATTTTGAGTTAGGCTCGACGTGAAAAATTATTTATATGTCAACACTACTTCAAAAAAATCTGCATACTCAGTGTGTTCATCAATAATGTTATGGATAATTTAAATATTGGCACTAGAATATTTAATATTACTGTTGAAACAGTTTATTGTTGTTATGTCCTATAATAATTAAATGCTCATTTAAAAAATCTACGTAAATTAGTAGTAAATAATAAGTCAAGTGTGCTTATATTTCTAGTCCCGTTATGACTTTTTGACATTTTAATTATTATTTTGTTGCTTTCATTATATCGATCAAAAGTAAGCAAATAATTTAATAATATTAATTATTTACAAGGAAATATACTGGGGGGCCTCACATCTGGGATTTGTCGTTTTCCGTCGGCTGATACCCCACTTAGAATAAAAAAATAAATAAGTTAAAATTAGTTTATTTTTTCCTGGCATTTTAAATTAATTTTTTAATATATTGAGGGATCAAGGGAGGAAAAAGGAGCAAAAGGGACAATTATAGAAGTTATAATATTTGTACGTATTTTGTAGAATTTTTTAATACGTATATATAATTTGAACTTATTAAAGTCAATGGAATTATATTAAGTAAATAGAGTAAAGATTATTTCTTTAGGTTTCAAAGTGTAGGAGAGAGAACGTACCAGCAAGGGTTGTTAACTTGTTATATTAAGTTTCCTCTTATTTAATTAAAGATTTTAAATTTAAGTTCTATATATGAAAAGCAAAATCAGTAATCATTTTTAATGAATTCTTCGATAACTATTCTAATATATAAGCATACATTTCATCATTTAAAATAACAAGCGTATGTTTCATGATTTTGAATTTAAACAAGCACACGTTTCATGATTTTGAAATTAAATATATTATATGAGCTAGTAATTTTTTGTCAGATAATTGATGTTGGAAATATATTGAAAAATAGTTATTTTTTATGCAGAAATACTACAACAGTATTATAGATTTTGAATTTAGACAAACGACAAATCCAAGATAATAGTACAATATTTTATAATTTTTTTTATAGATATTTTCCTAGTAACTTTTGAATTTATATCTATTTAACTACAACTTCAGCAGTAACTATATTTGGATTTTATCCAATTTAAAAGCATGTGGGATGGGTCTGATATTTGACTTGAGGTAGACCCCTTGCTAGAAAATATTTTTCATAGACGATAGTTTCCTTCGTACCAAACACATTCATAATCAATCTATACTATAGTCTATAATTATGCCGGAAATTGGGGTATCTACAAAGTTTCCCTCTTAAGTCAAAACATTTAACATGAGGCAAATGTTTTTTTCAATGAAAAAAAGTTTCTTCCACCATTTATAAATCAATTTTGTGCTTCAAAGAATAGTTTCTTCCAAGAATAATTACTCCAACACTCTTTAACGAAAAATTATATGATATATATAAATATTATTATTATTATTATAATATATATATATATATATAAAATAATTTTTAAAATATAAATATGTAATAAAATTTTAAATATTTTTGACAATTTTTCTAGATTTACCATGATACTATCATTCAGCTGTCAACGCACCTCCACCACCACACAATGCCATCAGACCTTCCTACTTACCCTTTAAAATTGAATTAACAAAAATCAGACTCACCTACCCCGAACCAGCCTCATCTGTTGGGAAAGGCAAACACAAAATGAATGTGCACGACAGAGCAATAGCGGAAGAAAATTCAAGCCAAAACTTTTCCCCCTATTTGAACCAAGAGAAGACAAAATAATGCAAGAACAAAACTGTTTGGGCAGCAAACAAATCAACCAAACAAGAAAAATACATCAACACACGACACACCAAATTTAACGTGAAAAACCTCTTTGGTGTGAAGAGTAAAAACCACAAGACCAAAGCTCCACTAAAATCAACAAGAGTTATAAAAGTGTTCTCCAAAATGGTCACCAACAAAGTGCCAAATAATGAGCAACACAACTACAAGATAGCACCAAAAACTAGAGGAATACAAGGAGCAAAAACACCAAATCGCAGCTACTGTTCACGAGCAAAAATATGGAGTTACAGGACTCCAAATCACTCTCTCTCAGTTCTCAATCAAAGATCAAGTTTAAAGGAATAAGCTGTCCAAAAATCAGCTCAATTAGATAAGAAACGAAGCGGAAATCACGATTTGAAATTGGCTGCTAGGGCTTGTGCGAAAATCTGCACTTTCTCACTTTTCTATCTATATGAAAGCTAATCTTGTTATGACCGAACTAATTAGGTGTCATGCAGAAGCTAGCAAAGCAAACCTTGAAAGACCACGAGTAATAAGACAAACGAAAAATAGACCAAAAGACACAAAGATTTAACATGGTTCGGTCAATCGACCTACGTCCACAAATGAGATGAGCAATCCACTATATAAATATGAGAGTACAAAATATAGAGAGAAACAACCTCAATCAATTCACTGGGAATACATGAGAGGTTCACACAAGTGATAACGTATCAAGCTTATGTCCCACAAATTCTCCCCCTAATCAAAACTCTCAAAGCCCTTAAGACTACATAAGTTAGAAGGAACAAACTCCTATTTATAAAGTCCTAAAACCTTTTCCTACAAGAAAAAGACTAACCACTCCAAAACCTTTTCCTAAAAGGAAAACCTATTTATGATAAGAAAGTTAGGGCAATTAATACCCAACAAATCTAACTCTTGTGATTCTTCCAAAATAAGACCTAAAAGAAAGTTTTATATACGAACCATAATATTGGGCTTATGAACAAAAGTGAATGTATAATATATACACACTATTATACATATATTACAAAGTAATATGCAATATCCTAACTGAAAATGGATGAGAAGCGTCAACCATTGGTAATAAATTGTAAATATTTTGGGCAAAGTGTATTTCAGATCAAATGCTATAAAGTTAGGCTATTAAAATTTGTGGCAACCATACCTTGTTATTTTTCCTTTTAAAGACGGCCCAAATTACTAATTATTATAAGCATAATTATCTAACTAAGCAAATATTTACTAGTGAATTTCTTAACACAGTGATAGTTACAATTAATTAAGATTTGCAGCTAGTGTTTCATTCGGATGGCCATGGAATGTTCGGGGTTCAAATTTCCTCAATTTGTATCCAACTATAACTCCTCTCTCTCTTGCCTTTCTTCCCTTTTATATAAATTATTACTATTCTCTCATCTTACACCTTACTAATTTTTCTCCTAAATCCACTTAACCATATCAATTTTTCAAATTCCAAAGATATCATTTCTCCCTCCTAATCGTACTTCCCCAATTTCAGAAGATTTACTGTTTATGTACCTTCTAGTGTACTGTTTATGGATTCCTTTTGAGTAATTGGGAATCTTATGATAAAATGTGCGATTATGATCTAAACTTATGCAAGTTATTAGAAAAATCAAACAATAGCTTGATATGTTGTATCTAAGGTTGAAGAATATATAAGAAAACATTAGATCCAAATCTAATATTATTGCGGAGAATAATTGCTCATGGATTATATTTCGTACAAAGTTCACATAAGGACAAAATCGAAATGATTATCTATTTGCTTAAATCAGTGTAGTAACAAATAAGAAAAAAAAGAGATAAATAACCGTTTATCAAAACTCATTGATTTGGAGGAAGAAGACATTATTTTCCGATTCTTTCCATCAAAAGCTTAAGAAGAAACCTGCAAAGTTAACAACACATCACATGTAGTGACTCGAGAGCTAATAAAGATAGGAACTGCCCCGAAAATTAATCTAAATAACCCATGGTCGAAGATCAAGAAAAAGATTACCCTCGAAAATCTCTCTCAACGAAAGTTGGTAATTTTATATTTCGAGACGTTTGAGTACATTCTTCCATACTGGGAGTTGGACATGGCCAAAGGCTTGGAGAATGGGTGCATGACATGTGTTCGTATGTGAGATGTAAAGAAGGAGAATGATTCTAAAAAGTATGAAAGTGTAAGTACTACTAGCTTTAGGAAGCTGGTAATGATAACTATTCTCCATCGTGCATGAGATTGGCACAAATTGAGAGTTTATTACACTTTAAAACAATTCAGGGGTAATAGGTGTGTCGCTGTATGCATTCTCCCAAATAAGAAAAAAAATGACATAAATAATCGTCCACCAAAATAATGACCCGCAATATATTTTTTTTTAAAAAAATTAAAAATATATTTGGCTAATCACGTGCCATTATATATATATATACACACACACACAAATAGACACTAGGCCTAAAGTTGAGAAATCAATTTGAACAAGAAAATAAAGATCTGTTTTCTCTGTTTCCCGCTAAAATTCCAATTCTTGATCGTCATTGGCTAATAAACAACAACCATTGATTATTTGTAGGAAGAAGACATTCTATTTCGATTTCATGCCATCAAAAGCTGAAGAAGAAGCGTGAAAAGTTAACAACACACTACGGGTAATGACTCGAGAGCTAATAGAGACAGGCCCTGCCACGATATTCAATCCGAATTACATGAGTCCCATTGTGAAAAAGATTACCCCTGAAGATATTGCTCAAGGAAGACTGTGGATTTCATCTTTCGAGACGATTGTGTCACGATCCAGACCGTCGTGATTGACACCCACACTAACCCTCCGGTGGGAGAACCACTACAACAACCCTAACTAAACAACTTAACCAAATACTAAAACATTTAAGGTTATGGAAACAAGTTTTAAATGCTAAGAAAAGAATTAGGGAGTTCCCATAAACTCCAAACAAAAGTCTAACAACTAAAACAAATGTGGAAGTAACACCTAGAACCTAAAAGTCAATGTACCAAAACTCTAACAAGATCCATAAGTCTAAACAAGAAGGGTTACAACCCCAAACTAACATACTAATAACTAACCAGAAAGTCTAAGTCCGAAATATGGACATAAACAGAAAGAGAACTCATGGTAGGCCGGAAGAACTGACTCACCCTTGAATTCGAAGCAATCACTGATCTTCTAAGTGAGGTCTGTCAATAGCCGCTTGAAGATGCCCCGTACTCAACAAAGAAAGAGCAAGTGTAGTATCATTACACAACCACAGTGTACTGGTAGGATCATACGACTATCCCACTAAATGCAACATACATAAGCCATTACAACATAACAATAACATGCATACATCGAACATATACAATATCAACATCATTTACAACAATGTATAATTTCACAATCCTCAAGATATACAGTTATGTCAAGTCAATGGTCCTCTCATGGAACTCAAACCCAAACTGTTAGCATACCGGTACGTGGTACCCCGATCCAATGTTTATGCCGAAACGTGGCAACCGATCCCATAATTATGCCGGAACGTGACAATCGATCCAAGTTAGTGTGTAGGAACGCAACACCCGATCCATTCAACAAGCCACAATCACAATAACAAGTATATTCCCAATCATACAATCAAGTCATGATTCATGGCATTCATCAATCATCTATCCTCATTTACAAGTAGTGTGATTAATAGTGCAACATTCGCATACATACACATATTATAATGAAAGCAAGAACAAACATATATCACACAATCATGAAATCACAACCATCACCTACCTCAAACAAATCTTGAATCCCCTAAGAAACTTGATTCTTCCCTTTTCGGATTCGTTTCGCTTGTTCTTGGTCTACAAATAATTAATATAACACGGGAATCAACAAACAATAACTAATTGCCCGAATTACCAACAATTCTATCAACCCTATATCAAAACCCATGATCCCAATATCCAAATTAGGGTTTTTTCCACCATAATTCCCAAACCAAAACCCTTTCCCATCGATAATCACCCACTAGATTACATTCTACGGATCGAAAAATGGGTTTGGGGAGTTAAAACCTTACCTTTAGCCTTAACAATGGTGAAAAACCGTCAAGAAAGCACCTGGGATCGTCTCTTAGCTCTCAAAGTCGAATAGTGCAGAATAAAACCTTTTTGGGGTTTATTTCCGGCTTAAGTCGCGTTTGTCCCGCCACATCGGTACTCACCCCGCTACAGCGTCCCCGCCCTGGCGGCACAAATTCCTGCCATAGCGGCTTACACGAAACAGAGAGCAAATTTAATAATTCCAATATCCCCATTTCACAACACACCTTCAACCAACGACACTCAGAAACTACCTGTTAACGCTAAGATCAGTTTCAGGAGTTATACTCACCCGAATTCAATTCCGTAAGGTCGTACGGGTTCCTTAACGTCTTAGATATCTACTCATGTGATCAAATTCAAAATTAGATCACCCAATTGTTACCAGATTTCCCTAGACCTTACTGACTCCGATTTCTTCCAAATCTGGACTAGGTTGGAAAATTCCAAGTTACTATGAAAAATTTTTTTTGACCCAAAATTTTTACCCATTGGCTTTTCTATAACGATGGGAACAAGTCGTTACAGATTGAGTACATTCTTCCATGCTGAAATTTGGACAAGACCAAAAGTTTGGTGAATGGGTACGTGGAGCGTGTTCCTGTGCTGAATGTAATGGAGAATAAGAAGTATGAAGGTGAAACTGTTACCTTTAGGAAGCTGCCTAAGGATGAGTATTCTCTAATGATCGTGGAAGTGTTCAATGATCGCGGATTGTGTGTTGGTGATGAAATTGTGCTATTTTGGGATCCTAAATAGCCAACATTTCTTTTCATTTTCTTTATAAAGTTGGTGATTCAACAAGTAGGCCTGTATTGATTGATTAGGGGGCTTGTAGAAATTTAAGTTTTATGTTCAAATTCCGTAAATGATTCAACAATCGGAATATGAATATATGATGATTCTTTTCTCTAATTTAATCTGTTATCCGATAACTAAGAGATGAGTTTCAATTCATCCGTTCACTCCCTATGAAAGATCTTGTGCTTTCAACCTCTTTTACATTTTTATTTGAATTTGTTGATATCATTGATCGTCTTCACACCTCGAGTTTGCTGATCTGAGAACAATGTAGTTGAGGCCTGCGGGGTTTTGTTAGCACCCATTAGTTTAGGTATGAAATTTTGCAAAGCGATGATAGTTTTGGGGGGGGGGGGGTGATACAAGCATTCACTCCATCCTCATTGAGTGTTTGTTTCAGACTTGTAACTTGATTGAAAATGTTTTGAAGCAACTTTTTCTCATCGTGTTCTTGGTCGACTGTGCACCAAGCACGAAAATCGAAATGATCAACAACTGACTTATCATTAAATACTCTATAAGCCAAAGTTGTTTTTCCCAGCCTTGGCATGCGAACTATGGAAATCACATCAACCTCAACTGGTCCACTGGTGAGCTTACTAATTATCCATTCTGTGTCCTCAAACCGTACAATTATCTCACCAGTGGGTGATGACTTGTTAATTTCAATAAGACCTTGTTTTTGGGAATCGTCGCCAACACCTCTTCTTTGATAAGCTTGATCTTTTCTATGGTATGAGGAAGTAAGAAGATAAGTTGCAAGAAACTATGATCTCTGACAAGAATTAAATAATGACATGTCTTGCCTCATATGCCACACCTATAACACGAGTCCAAAGATCTTATGAACACTAAGACATTCTTTCACCAGCACAATTTCTTCCTTCATCAAATCAACTGAGTAAGCCTTGGAGTTGAGCAAGTCATTTAAGTGTATTTCTAGCATTTGTCATCGTAGTTCTCCACATCCACCTTACAGAATATGCACCGTAACATCAAAGAGACAGTGTCCATTTTGCTGTCTCTGGGTTAGTGATTGGACTAAATGCATTAATTTGGGAGTATGCTTTTGAAGCAGCAAGAACTGAAGATGTAGGATTATCGATGTGTTCTGTTTCCACATAAAATAAGGAAAGGAAAGTTTGCTAAGAACCTTAAAGAAACAACAGTTTACATGCCTTAAGTTTCTCCGTCAGAATAACACTGTCTGTAGTACTATACAGAAATGCAGTGTGTTATATGTATATACTAAACTTGATTACATACCTATTCGAGCCAAGTCTAGCAGAGTAGATGACACGACCCAACTCACTGGGCCGTAAGGGCACCTACTCTAACACCTAGATAGGAGAACCCTTACCTCCCGACTTCAAACTGGGAATGTGAAATTTAACAAAAAAATAGTGTGATGCCTTAATATAACCAGAATTAATCCCAAAATCTGTTTCAATATAAAAGTTTTAAAAACTGACCGAAAACCTCCCTAGGAGCTAGTCTAAATAGGTACAAGAGTTTAAAGAAAGAAAACAATATGAAAATAGACACAACTCCCACCATAAGAAAGAGAGGAGTAGAAGCTGCCGGAGATCACCACCTCTTCACCTATGAAGCATCATCCTGCAACTAGACTATGCCAAGTGACATAACAAGATTAGTATCAGTACAAAAAACATATACCGATAGACATCATCGACAACTTGAACCCACCACATAATATCATGTAAATAATGAGATGAAGAAATACAACTGATGGTCCTCTTTTCCATTGCAAAAAAAAAATAATTAAAAAAAATAATAAGAAGATGTTTTGGTTGAATGAGGCTGAGCAACTTAGAGAGGAACACCAGGGTAATTTATAGTAGGTGCACAAGTCTATTTGTCACATGTATTGTCACATTATTTAATATTTTCATACTACGAGTCTATTTGTCACACATTGTCACATTATTTAATATTTTCATACTATGAATCTATCTGTCATGAGTATTATCACATTTATTTAGTATTTTTCATATCATGTGAATCTATTACTAGATTTATATCGCAATACATATTTTTAAATATAATATATATAATAACATAAAAAAGTATTTGGGTATAATGACTAACATGCACTACCCAGAGGAAACCCTTCCTGAGGGTCTTTTAATAGTAGAGTACAATGGGGCAATGGGCTGGGCTAGACTTTGGTTTTTGTTGGATACATTTGTGTCCTTTTTTGTAAAGAATTATGAGATAAGTGTCAAAAACACACCTAAACTATCCCA